>NC_041409.2:55159894-55459894 GCF_900747795.2 Erpetoichthys calabaricus
TCAGTCCACAAGGTATTTTCCCAAAAGTCTTGACAATCATTGAGATGTTTCTTAGCAAAATTGAGACGAGCCCTAATGTTCTTTTTGCTTAACAGTGGTTTGCGTCTTGGACATCTGCCATGCAGGCCGTTTTTGCCCAGTCTTTTTCTTATGGTGGAGTCGTGAACACTGACCTTAATTGAGGCAAGTGAGGCCTGCAGTTCTTTAGACGTTGTCCTGGGGTCTTTTGTGACCTCTCGGATGAGTCGTCTCTGCGCTCTTGGGGTAATTTTGGTCGGCCGGCCACTCCTGGGAAGGTTCACCACTGTTCCATGTTTTTGCCATTTGTGGATAATGGCTCTCACTGTGGTTCGCTGGAGTCCCAAAGCTTTAGAAATGGCTTTATAACCTTTACCAGACTGATAGATCTCAATTACTTTTGTTCTCATTTGTTCCTGAATTTCTTTGGATCTTGGCATGATATCTAGCTTTTGAGGTGCTTTTGGTCTACTTCTCTGTGTCAGGCAGCTCCTATTTAAGTGATTTCTTGATTGAAACAGGTGTGGCAGTAATCAGGCCTGGGGATGGCTACGGAAATTGAACTTAGGTGTGATACACCACAGTTAGGTTATTTTTTAACAAGGGGGCAATTACTTTTTCACACAGGGCCATGTAGGTTTGGATTTTTTTTCTCCCTAAATAATAAACACCATCATTTAAAAACTGCATTTTGTGTTTACTTGTGTTATATTTGACTAATGGTTAAATGTGTTTGATGATCAGAAACATTTTGTGTGACAAACATGCAAAAGAATAAGAAATCAGGAAGGGGGCAAATAGTTTTTCACACCACTGTATATATACATATATATATATCTATATATTTATATATATACATATATATATACATATCTACATATATAAATATATATACATATCTACATATATATATATATACATGTATATAACAACAACATTTATTTATATAGCACATTTTCATACAAAAAGTAGCTCAAAGTGCTTTACATAATGAAGAGAAGAAAAATAAAAGACAAAATAAGAAATTAAAATAAGACAACATTAATTAACATAGAAAGGAGTAAGGTCCGATGGCCAGGGTGGACAGAAAAAACAAAAAAAAACTCCAGAAGGCTGGAGAAAAAAATAAAATCTGTAGGGGTTCCAGGCCACGAGACCGCCCAGTCCCCTTTGGGCATTCTACCTAACATAAATGAAATAGTCCTCTTTGTAGTTCGGGTTTTTCACGGAGTCACTTGATGCTGATGGTCATACAGACTTCTGGCTTTTAATCCATCCATCATTGTTGGAACATCATGATGCTTTGGGTAGATGGTGGTGGCGCACGCCACCACCAACAGGACACCGGAAAAGGAAACAGAAGAGAGAGTAGGGGTTAGTACAGATTTTGAATGAATAGTTATTATAATGAATTGGATATACAGAGCATCAGGATTAAATTACAATGAAGTTATGAGAAGGCCATGTTAAAGTAATGTGTTTTCAGTAGTTTTTTAAAGTGCTCCACTGTATTAGCCTGGCGAATTCCTACTGGCAGGCTACTCCAGATATTAGGTGCATAACAGCAGAAGGCCGCCTCACCACTTCTTTTAAGTTTTGCTCTTGGAATTCTAAGGAGACACTCAGTTGAGGATCTGAGGTTACGATTTGGAATATAAGGTGTCATATATATTCCAATATATAAGCCGGGGCGAGATTATTTAAAGCTTTATAAACCATAAGCAGAATTTTAAAGTCAATTCTGAACGACACAGGTAACCAGTGTAGTGACATCAAAACTGGAGAAATGTGTTCGGATTTTCTTTTCCTGGTTAGGATTCTAGCAGCTGCATTCTGCACTAGTTGCAAACGATTGATGTCTTTTTTGGGTAGTCCTGAGAGGAGTGCGTTACAGTAATCTAGCCGACTGAAAACAAACGCATGAACTAATTTCTCTGCATCTTTCGATGATATAAGAGGTCTAACTTTTGCTATGTTTCTTAGGTGAAAAAATGCTGTCCTAGTGATCTGATTAATATGCGATTTAAAATTCAGATTACAATCAACGGTTACCCCTAAGCTTTTTACCTCCGATTTGACTTTTAATCCTAATGCATCCAGTTTATTTCTAATAGCCTCATTGTATCCATTATTGCCAATCACTAAGATTTTGTTTTTTTCTTTATTTAATTTGAGAAAGTTACTATTCATCCATTCTGAGATACAAGTTAGACATTGTGTTAGCGAATCAAGAGATTTGGGGTCATCAGGTGCTATTGATAAATACAGCTGTGTGTCATCAGCATAGCTGTGGTAGCTCACGTTGTGCCCTGAGATAATCTGACCTAATGGAAGCATGTAGATTGAGAAGAGCAGTGGACCCAGGATAGAGCCTTATGGAACACCATATAGAATATCATGTGTCTTTGAGTTATAATTACCACAACTAACAAAGAATTTTCTCCCTGCCAGGTAGGATTCAAACCAATTTAAGACACTGCCAGAGAGGCCCCCCCATTGACTAAGGCGATTCTTAAGAATATTATGATCAATGGTGTCAAATGCGGCACTCAGATCTAAGAGGATGAGAACAGATAAATGGCCTCTGTCTGCATTTACCCGCAAGTCATATACTACTTTAACGAGTGCAGTTTCTGTGTTGTGATTTGTTCTAAAACCTGACTGAAATTTATCAAGAATTGCATGTTTATTGAGGTGCTCATTTAACTGTATAATGACTGCCTTCTCTAGAATTTTACTTAAGAAAGGCAGGTTAGAGGTGGGTCTATAATTTTCAAGAGCAGAGGGATCGAGATTATTTTTCTTAAGTAGGGGTTTAACTACCGCAGTCTTAAGACAGTCTGGGAAGACCCCCGTATCTAATGACAAATTTACTATGTCAAGAACATTATCACTACGCACGCCCGATACTTCTTTGAAAAAATTTGTTGGTATTGGGTCAAGGGCACAGGTGGAGGGTTTCATTTGAGAAATTATTTTATGTAAATCAGGTAAATCTATCCTAGTGAAAGACTTTAATTTGTTTATTATGGGGTACTGGGGTTTAGGAGGATCCTTAGTGTTGGGGAGATATACTATGTTATTTCTAATATCATTAATTTTTTGATTGAAAAATACAGCGATAGCCTCACAGGTTTTACTGGAAGTACTTAGGAGGCATTCCTTTGAGTTACCTGGGTTTAACAGATGATGAATTGTCGAAAATAAGACTCTGGGATTACTAGCATTGTTATTTATAATCTTAGAGAAATAGCAGCACCTCTCAAGACGGACTGTATTATTGTATTCTGTTATTTTAACTTTTAATATTTCATAGTCAATAGTTAGTTTAGTTTTCCTCCATTTACGCTCAGCTCTACGGCATGTTCTCTTTAAATCAGACACTCTTTGAGTCTTCCATGGTATAACAATGCTAGAAGATTTTTTAACTGTCTTTTCAGGTGCAACTAAGTCAACAGCAGCCCTCACTTTAGTATTAAATCTTTCCACCTTACTATTTACATTCTCCTCGCTATTATAGTTGGCACTATAAACGGACTGATTGGTTAGAATGTTTGTAAGTTTTAAAGCTGCTGATGAGTGAAAGAAGCGTTTTTTAACAATATGCTTCTCATGAGTGTTTTCTATCATTATTTCTATATTAAAGAGTAGAAGAAAATGGTCTGATAGACCAATATCAATGACCTGCTTTATATCAACTTTTAGTCCTTTAGTAATTACTAAGTCTAACGTATGACCTGCTTTATGTGTAGGCTGATTAACGAGCTGTCTCAAATCAAAAGAGTCCAGGAGGTTCATAAATTCTTTTACTTTCTGGTCACATTGATTATCTATATGAAAATTAAAGTCGCCGACTATTAAGAGTGTGTCATAGTTCGTAATTAAGATTGACATCAAGTCAGAGAATTCCTCAAAGAAAGACGCGTTGAATTTTGGAGGTCTATACACGGATAATACTAGAACGTGAGAATCTCCCTGAATAATAATGTGAGATACTCAAAAGACTTGAATTTACCAAAACTGATATTTTTACATTTTAACCTGCTTGAGTAAATGTTTGCTAGTCCTCCACCTCTCTTTCCTTGGCGATCAGCACGAGTAAAACTGTAATCCGGAGGCGCAGATTCGATTAAAACAGCTGCGCCATCTGAGCTAAGCCACGTTTCACTTAGTGCAATAAAATCTATTTTTTTATCACTAATAAGATCGTTGATAAAAAACGTCTTGTTAGTTAAAGCTCTAATATTTAATAGTGCCATATTCAATATATACATATCTACATATCTACATATATACAAATATACAAATATATATATATATATATATATATATATATATATATATATATATATATACATATACACATATCTACATATATATATCAAAATACCCGCGCTTCGCAGCGGCGAAGTACTGCTTTAAAATTTTTATTAAGAAGAAAAGTAAACCTTTTTAAACCGAGGGAAAATGTATCAATAATTATTTGTTAAGGATCTCTTTGTATAGCACGTTGTCAGTTCGCCCCTCTGGTTGTAATATGACCAAGCTGTGTGGTAGCTTACTGTTGAGCATGCAACGTACAGTTGGCCATGTGAAAAGCAGTCCTGCCTCAAATCAATGCCAACCTTTTGTAGGGTCTGTCCCTGAGACTTATTAATTGTCATTGCGAAGCAGAGCCTTAGTGGAAATTGGAAGCATTTGAATTGAAATGGGAGATCAGAGGGTATAACGGGGATGCGAGGAATAAAAACTCTCTCCCCTGAGCCACCGTCAGTAAAAATAGTTGCCTCAATGACGTTCTTTTGCAGACACGTGACCTGAAGTCTCGTGCCATCACAAAGTTTCAGTGGCTGTACGCAAATCCACAATCGGTTTCATATTCTGTTCATACCTTATCAATTGTGTTATTTGTTTTTTGAACAGGTTTGATTCATCGAAGTGATCACTCCTGCTGCGTTCAGTCACTTCACGTGATCCGCTCTCTTGTGTGATGTTGAGATGTCCACGGGTTTATTTAATGACCCGGCAGTTAAAAGTTTCTCACTACAGCAATTTTAACTCTATTACAAAGTGATCCAAACTGTCGTTTATACCTCGTGTCTTCTCATTAAAGTTGTATCTCACGAATATGGTATTGCAAACGGCAGCGGGTCAGTTCACGTGCTTATGTGGGAGGCGTGATGACGCGATATATTTTGATATAGGCGAGCGTTTAAGCCTGAGAAATCACCCCATAAATGCACACGTTTAATTGCACATGTGTTAATATGTATACTTACACAGTATTAAAAGACACTCAACAATTAACGTCATTTGCCTTTGTTCCCGCGTTTGACTTGTGCTGTAAATCTCTTCCTTGTTTTTAGTTCACGTGATTACGTAGGAGGCGTGATGACGCGATACGTGACTCCGCCTCCTCCATTAGAGTATATGGACAAAAAACAGGTTCCAGTTATGACCATTACGCGTAGAATTTCGAAATTAAACCTGTCTAACTTTTGTAAGTAAGCTGTAAGGAATGAGCCTGCCAAATTTCAGCCTTCCACCTACACGGGAAGTTGGAGAATTAGTGATGAGTGAGTCAGTCAGTCAGTCAGTGAGTGAGTGAGTCAGTGAGGGCTTTGCCTTTTATTAGTATAGATATTTCTTCTTCTTTATTATTTGCTGCAATAGACAATGATTTTAAAAAATCAAATATAGTTACCGAAAGATGAATGCTGTGGTAAAATGTGTCTTTAGGTGTTTTTTATTTGACTTTTGTAAGTCAGAAATGTTTCTCTTGACAGCTTTTCATAACTTCAACGACTTCACATATAATAAAAAAAAATCTGCAAAAGGGCCCCTTTATCATTATTGCTAATCTACGGGAATTGCACTGAAGTAATGCTATTAAAAGATTTGCCCACTATAAAGCTAGTGGACATTTATTATATTTCAAGCAGCAATGCAATATCTCTGTCAGACAAAATGTGCAAAGCTCTTTGTTAGGGGTTGACTGATGGTGTTTCAAACCTGCCAAGTGGGAGCTTGACATCATCAGCTATCACTGAGCCCACGCAGACGTTCTGTTCAAGGACAAGTGCACAAATCGGCTGATTACAGGAAGGCTCGTGTATTTTTGATTTTGCATTATATCTTCACTACATGTGTTAAACATATAAAATCCAGTATAGCTGGAGATGACCGTCTGATGAGGCTAAAAGGACTACCTCATTCTTAAAAGGCAGAGATGATCCCTCAGGTCCTGACCCCACATAATCTCCAGGGGCCTCATGTATAACGCCGTGCGTAGAACTCACACTATAACATGGCGTAAGCACAAAAACGGGATTGTGCGTACGCACAGAAAAATCCAGATGCAGGAATCTGTGCGCACGCATACTTTCACGTTCTTCCACAACATAAATCCCAATTTGCGTGAAAAGTAACGCACGTGCACGCGCCTTCTGTCCCGCCCCAACACCTCCCAGAATTATGCCTCTTTGAATATGCAAATCAATATAAATAGCCTTCTGTGAAAAGACAATGGGAAAAGCACGGGAGAAAATATAAGAATTTCAGCGAATACCAAGTGGAGGCAAAGGAAAAACGTACTATTTGTTGGTTTAAACAGTGGTATAATCAACAAAAGAAAGTGACAGAGTGTCGGAGAAACTCGAAGGCTCAACTTCACAAAGTCGCACAGTGCCCGAAATAAAAAAGAAATCACATATCAAAGTCGCCGTGAAAAAGCGAGTCGTAGCCCACCGTCTGAGTGTCATATGAAAGCTTATTAGGGTACAGACAAAAAAAAGGCACACAGTGGGGAAAAAAGCACGAAATGTCAACTTTAATCTCGAAATTTCCACTTTAATCACGTAGTTTATTTTGCCATTAAAGTAGAACATCATAAACTTCATCTTAAAATCGTTTAATTTACTAGTTTCTCAAATCCCATTGTAACTAAAGTGGCATGTTAAATGCTTTGTTCTGTATTTGATCTTCTATGTGCTCTATGTGTATGAATCACTACCTGCTTTTTAAACGGGCTTTCTCTTTCTCCGACAGGACACATAATCCATTACATTCGTGATATTACAGCTCTCTGAATAATTAAAATACTGAGATGTATACGTGATATCTTTTTCATGATGATAGGAATGAAAGCATGTTATTAAACATGGGAACACGGTGGTGCAGTGCTTGTTCATGTCTCACACAAGAGGCTTGCTGCGCCATGCGCAACCTTCAATGAAATAATTTATCACAGCAGTACTGTCTCTTTCAAACGTACTAACCTCCAATTCCTGTCCTTACTTTTCTTTCTCCAAAAACTCAATCGCCACACAATAAGCTATGTAATAGACGTGAAGCCATCTGTAAGCTTAGAACTTCGATTCTTCAAAACTTTTAAGGAACATTGAAATATCTTAGTAGTACATGTTTAATTATTATATCCGTCTATCTTTCCAGTGTCGCGTCAGCACCAGCAAGAATACAGCGCAAGGCAGGAACAATTACTGAACTAGCTAGCGCTGCGGCATCATGTCCTCACATGTTTAATTATTAACAATACAGATTATTTAAATGAAGTTAAAGTTTTATCTGTATAATATAATCAACATGTTTTGCTGCATTTCGTCTTAGAAATGAATACCGTCATCACATGTAAATACGCGCTTTATAAAGTGGCGCAGGTTGTGCAATATTATAACTGTAGTGCAAGTTTACAGTGGGGTAATTGTACTTATAAGTACAAACAGTTCTACAAGGAGCACTTGATGGGCTGATTTAGTGCCTTTAGAGTTCCTGGGATGAAACTGTTTCTAAACCGCGAAGTCCGTAGAGGGACTAAAGCGTTTGCTGTGGCTCAGGCAGCATCTGCTTCATGCTGTGTACCGATAATTCTCTTTCCAATCAGCTGCTGCTGTGATTTCCCACTCAGATACAGTGATATAAATACTCAGAGTGGTGCAGTGAGAGTAATGTGGAAAAAGATGATCTGCTGTGGCAACCTCTAACGGGATCAGCTGAAAGAAGATGCATTGAGAGTTACAACGCTAAAGCAGTTATGGTATTTGGAATACTATGGCTATTCCCTGGACCATTATATTGCTGCAGGTTAATTACAATCAGATGCATTACACTAATAAACAATATGCAGTTAATTTCAGTGTATTTATAAAGCCGCGCCAGGAATGTGGATTTAAGAAAGAAAGGGTAATCACACAGGAACAGTAGCACTGCTTTGACGCTGGGTGCCGCCAGTCTGCAAAACCGAGCGGATAAATTGCGTACGCCAAGGAATGAGTTACCGTGGAAATGTGCGTGGCTTTACGCCAAGTTTAGGTTTTATACATCGCGATTTGAGCGTGGAAAGGTTCGTACGCAACATTTCTGTGCGTACGCACCGTTTATACATGAGGCCCCAGGTGTTGGCTGAACCTTGTTGTCCAGTCTATAAAAACATAAACAGAACAGTAGAAGGTGCATACAGGTGATGAAGTCCTACAGAATTTTTAAACAGATTAAAATTAACACTATTTATATTCACACAAATCTCACTTTATAAATCCTTTGACATAATGGTGTGCAGCACTGGCTCTGGAATCTCAAAATCTCATAGCACCTCTTACAAGATATTAATGAGTACAGAGTCGTATATCTGTGTGAGGACAAAGTACTGGTCCACATGCCACAGTCAGGACAGAATCCACATTGTTCATCAGCTACTGGGTGGAGTTTCTATTCAAGTACTGATTTGGCTTTCCTAGGGAGTCTTAGTGAGAAGTCAAGCAAAATGACACCTTTTATTGGCTAACTAAAAAGATTACAATATACAAGCTTTTCAGGCCTTTTTGCCTGAAGAAGGGGGCTGAGTTGCTTGAAAAGCTTGCATATTGTAATCTTTTTTAGTTAGCCAATAAAACATGTAATTTTGCTTGACTTCTCAGTACATTCATAATGGCTAACACAATTCAACTCCCTAGTACTAGGAAGTCTTAAAAGCATAACTCTATGGTAAAAGAGCAGTGGTTCCCAAACTCTGTCCTGAGGACCCACTGTGGCTTCAGGTTTTATTCCAGCCAAATTCACAATTAGTGACAATAATTGATCTCATTTATTTGGATGGTCTTTTTTCCTTTCTCTTATTCTGCCTTTAGAAAAGCACAGCAGTATAATTTTTGCATTTATAACATATTTAGAAATATTTCTACTTTTGCTATAAATGCTTGCCTCTCTTTTGTTGTTATCCTATTGTTTTGATATTTTTGTGCAGTTTGCACCCTTCATTGCATCCTAATAATGATAATTAAAACAAACAGAACTGACAGCCAGGTAAACAACACTGAATGACGAAAGGCTGCAATAACGTTAGCATCAGACTCACTATTTAGTAGATAATAAATTAAACAATCAGAACACCTGGAAATGTAGAATGAAAATCAAGATGAAAATATTGCTAAAAAGAAATAAAATACATTATTCCCATATAATTGCTTGGTACATTTTAATATATATATATATATTTCTTTACCAAACTTAGTTTTCTAATTTCTATATTGTTCCCAATACACGGGACTTGGGAAATAATACATCACATACTAAAGTTTTCAGCAGTGCCTGTTCCAAAGAGTTAGGAGTTATTCCAAGACTTCCATTGTTATCTTGATGATTTCCCCAGGTGAAGTCAACATCACCCCAGTTTTCCTGAGAATCCCATGGGTAGTGTTGTGCCTATTATCAGAATATCCTTCAAATGATCCAAAAGGCATCTTCATAGCTTTGGTAAATTGGTTTGGCTTCAATTCCCTTGATCAGGTATGTCCTCAAGATATCTCATTGTGTATGTACAAATATTCCAAAATCCAAAAATATCTGAAATCCCAAACATTTCAGATTAGGGATACTCAAACTGTAGTAATTTGTTGTTGTTTGAGAACGTCAGATTACTAGAATGGTCTGAAGATATGGCCTTGGGCCAAATGATGTGACCTCAGTTTAGAAACTGAGCTTTCACTTAAGATACTGTGTTATCAGGTATAACTATTGTGTGTGCAACTTTGACTGGCACAGAAATACATTGTACGCAGCCATGAAGATGAATCAATATTTAATGCATCAAAGTGGTCTGTATAATCAATAAGCACTCTTACACATAACCTGCTTATGAAATATTATCTTTTAATATGCAATGTATGTTTTGTCTTCTTCTTTGTATTATTATTATTACTAGGAGGTTCCCCCCTGCTCGCTTCGATCGCCAACCACTTCGCATCTCTGCCACTCGTGCTGTGAAGAGGGGGCCTTAACACACCCAAAGGAGATGCGGTTTCTCCTCCGAAACCCCCTCTTAAATGGTGATACTGTACAATGGGAATCAAATAGGTTTTCTTTTACCTCCTCTTTGATCGATCAGCTGCTGGCTTGCTGCATCTCGCATGGCGCTTCGAACATTTAAAAGCCTGTACAGCAGCTGTCCTACTCTTTGTGTTTTATTTCCGTCCCCGGGCGTGGTTAAATCTTCTGGCACAAAGTCCCATCTCGTGAGACATGAGTTCTTGATATTTTTTAGTTTATAATTTAAAAACGTAATAAGAATCTGAAAATCTAACAACATCACATTAAAGTTCAATAAATTCTGAAAAGAATGATACCAAACATATATATGTAGGTTTTAAAATAAGCCTGATTTAAAGTGTGACATAAAATAACTTTTAGGATTAGGATTTTATATCTATATATAGAGTAGATTATTATTAATTATTATTATTATTATTATTATTATTATTATTATTATGCTGCATTGCTTAGTTTTATATTTTATATAAATTTGCTAAACGTTTTAAAAATCTGTTTTCATTTTGTCATTCTTTGGTATTCACTGTTACTTGAGGAGGCTGTAACATAGTGAAGCAGTCTTTAGACTTTATGTATGTCGAGATTTTGGTTAGGCTTTCTCTGTAGACTGTAGTTTTGGCTAGAAACCTTTCGCTTTTATTTTTGAGGTTATGGCTTTATAGTTGTATTTTGGGTACTTTTTCTACAGCTTTTAGTACTCTGGTAATGACCTTAGTACAGCTCCAGATATTTCTTTTGGGCAGGCCTTGAATTTTTTCTTTGCATCTCTTTTAGATATATTATCAGTCAAACCATATAGTCAGTAGGTGGCATCCTTTGGAGCACCACATCCACTCTCTTTACAGGCCAAATACTGTGAATAGTTGGTAGGTAAGTACAGCCAAGCAACAAATAACCATCTGTTTACCTCAGTTAATTGAAATTTTATACATATGGCCTTCTAGTCCACCTGTTTAAACTACAAATTTGAGACAAGCAGTGGTGAGCTTCACATCTGCCCAAGGCATTTCCCAAAGAAAATATTCAGAGTAGGAGGAAGACCCCTGTTAATTGACACAGTGTATTTGCAGGGTTAATGTAGAGGTAGGTCTGAATGTACAGTATCTGCTCAAAATACCAGCCTCTTTGACACCAGATAGGTTGTGTTCAACATCTTAAGAACTAGTTTCTTTCATAAGATTTAGTATATCCAGATGCTTCCCTCTCTTGCCTGTCACGCCACTAGTATTAATGTGACCCCCACACTTTTCAGTTTCACACTGCTTCTTTGGGTTAACATTGGCAGGGCTACATGGGTCACTTGGTAACTAGGCCCTTGCTAGTGATCACCAGACACAGCCCAGGTAAGACTTGAATAGATTTGTTAAGAACTATCATGCAAAGCTTATTTTGGCTTGTTTTTCATCCATCTCAGTTAACAATAGGGCATCATTTATTTCTGGAAACTTTCCTCATTCAACTTGCGGATTGACTGTGGAAAAAAGCTCCTCCTTAGTCTTTCTGAGCTGGACTTTAGCCAGTGTTAGCATTTACCTGACCACAGCACAGAAAATAGGCCATTGTTGGGATGGCTGGTGCCATGGATTGTTTTCTTTCCCCTGCTGTGGATGTCCTCGAAGTGAGGGAGTGCACACCCAGTGATGTGTTCAGCTGACCACAGCACTCTCTGCAGACCTTTGCAGTCCTGCTGTGTGCTGTTCCCAAGCCAGGCAGTAATGCTTCCTGTCAGAATGGCGAATGTGAAGAAGTTCTTTAGTAATTGGGAGGGAAATATGAAATCCCCGTGAGATCTGAGGTGGTAATCCCATGATTGTGCAATATGTAGGTGTGTGTTAACCGGGTTAGGTCCTCTGTGATGTGGACACCATGGTTATCTGAAACAGTCCCTGTTCTCCACCTAGCGCTGTTAATGGTCAAAATGTTGTCATACATGTGCATCTATGGGTCACCTTAACAGCACAACTCAGGTATGCAATACCACTCTTGATTCATCCCTCTGTAGCTCCGAAAAGGTGGCCTTTGAGGGCAAATGACTCCAACATTCTCCCTCCAAGAAACCCTGCTCCTTCTGGTCTACATAATATAAAGGCAACCTTTCCCAAAATGTGGTGTCTCAGCCTAGACCTGAAACTACTACAGGAATGGAGCATATAAACAGACCTTACTTAAGAGCCACCAGTGGCAATTGCTTTGTTTTTTATACTTTTACTCATTTATGATAAGAAAGTTATTTTTTGCTGATTTATTATTAAAAAATGTATGATTCGCATTTGCACCCCAACTTTTTTTTGGACTTTGCTCTGTCACTTGTACCATGACAACGTATAACTATTTAGTGACTATATGTAACTGATGGCGTGTCCATGCTAACCAATGCATGGAGAGAAATCTCCTATACCCATCAATTTTCAGAGTTCTGTCTGGACAAAATACCATTTAACTGCTGAGCAGGTGATTATCAGAAGGAGACGATATGTGTTAATATGAAACATTTACATTATTTTGAATTTGCAAGCTCAACACAATATTCCCTTGTAACGGGTTTTGATTTTTGTAGTTTAGAAGTTGCCTTTGATTGCTCTGGAGTTTTAGCTTGATTACCCGCATTATGCATCATTTTTGTTTTATTCTAGAAACATACAATAGGTAGATGAGTAAATAAAGGTTTAAATTCAATATCAATTAGCATCTTTTTGGAATACGTTTTCAATTATTTATACCTCATGTTTTAATTATAAATGTTATCTAATTACATTTTTGGCAGGGTTTCCATAGAACATAATCTGAAAAGCTTTGTTATTTTACTATATTTAAAATTTCCTGTTTTATTTTTTTAAGTAATTTCTAATTTCATCTTGCCAATTTGTCTTAGTTATTATTGTCATTTGTGCTGATTATGCAAAGCACAACAGCCTAAGAGCTTGGGGGGCCCACTTGGGGCCTTATTCATTTTTATAAAAAATTTAATATCTTAACTAAAACAGCAGTTTCACAGTCTTGATGCAGCGCTTCAACGTTCAATGTCTTGTTACCATCAACTCTGACCTCGATGGCTGATGACGAATTGTATGCTGCTGCCGATATTCTCGTTGAACGCTATAGCACCGACATTTAACCAGTGTTTTGCACTCAATTATTGTCATTTCATGCATGTTTTCAATCCATCCTGTCAACAAATTCAACTGTTTTTGAATTAGCTGAACTGTTGCTGATAGGTCACAGTGCATTGTTGTCTACTTCCAGTGACGTTTGCACGGCTTACATGTTACTGCTAACTATACCAGTGACTGTTGCTGCGTGTGAACGATCGTTCTCAAGTTAAAACCCATCAAATGTTACCTCAGAAGCATCACGTAGCAAGACAAACTTAGTGGCTTGGCTGTACTCTCAATCGAAAACGAGCGTGCCAGACAACTTGATGTGTCAAACATTGTTGAGACTTATGCGCAACAGAAGGCATGCAAGCGAGTATTTTAAGGTGCTAGTGATATTAGAAGTAATATATTTGGTGACTTGCCAATCAGTTACATTTTTGTAAGCTTCAACAGTTTAACGAATCTGTTTTATTGTGTACCTTAGTATGGCTTACTGTGCATTAGTGTCACTACCATGAGGATTTGTGAGCATGACCACTTTATGATGTCCATTTTCTCAGAACTTGTATAAAACATGTTGACTGTGTAATAGTTTCTTGCAAATAGAAATTGCTTCATTTTATAACAAAGAACTATTTCTACTTTTGTAGCTTATGTTATATTTTAATCATCTTCTTTCAAAAAGTAGTCTTGTAAAGTATACGGGTCCACATTTTACATATATGTATGTACTACTACCCACACCTCCCACATTCCATTCCCACAATTTATTTTATTTTTGCTAACTTATAACGGCTGTAATAAAGTGATTTAAAAAGTTATTACAAATTTCATTTAGAGAGCTGGTTTGTTTGTAACTAGTGTGTGATCTGATAGTGACGCAGTTGCGGATGCCACTGCCCAGTCGGCCCCTAGGATCTAGTTGAGAATAAATCACTAAGAGTTATGCTAGACAGGAGGGGCCCACTCCCAGGGCACTGTACAGGGGCCTTGAGCAAGCTGGCTATGCCACTGCAGGTTGATATACTGTATTGTTGGCGGTATATAGTGTGAAAAATAAAGTTTTGGAAGATATATTGGTTTACTAACTTATGCAAAATGGCACACACTTTTAAAGGGACAGAATGCTCATGAGGAATAGCAATTAGCAAAATTTGACCAAGGGTTTTTTGCAGCAAGATTGCTGAGTTCACCGTTGACCTTGTTTACCAAAATATTTTCCTGAAAATTTACTAAGCAGCTGGCTTACACAAGCTTTTGTTTCTCATGCCCCATGATCCTTTGTGAAGCCAGCATGACATCACAGAACTGTAGTAACCAATGCTGGGTGGGGCAGCCCCCGAGTAGATAACACTGATCACCTCAGTGAAAGGTATGTCGGATCAATGGGCACTCCAGCTAAACTTTTTCTGATTGTCCTTTGGACAAAATTATTATCTGTCTGGCTACAGTAAAATGGTGTACATTATGCAAGGAGGTTATTAGTAGTTAGACTTTGTATTACAGTTTCTAAAGTTATGCAGCATTGTCCAACTGCATAAATCTTTATTCCTCTGGCATTAAAAAGCAAAGCAAGGCCACTGAGCATCAGACTTGGCACTGCATCTTCCATTCTTTGTTTGTGCTGCATAATCAAAGAAAAGTAAACTTTCAAAAACCCAAAAATATGTGCAGTATTACTGGAAAACAAGAATCAAACTGAACGGAGCTTTTATACATCTCTACTACCAATTTAAAATTAACAGTAACAGTTCAAGACATGTGAGTGGTGTATTCACGAATGAATTCATCTTTGTTTAATAAAGTGCCCTTCAAAAGGCACCTTGTGCAAGGACATGTTTTGCTGCTGCTGTGTCTTATCCCACCATCGCTTCTCCGTGCCCATGAGCATGTTATACATTAGGAGGTCTTTCTAGCCACACTTTGCTCATTGATCACCTATCTACACAAACCTGTCAGCTATTCTTTGTTTTAAGTGTTCCTGAGAAAAACATTAGCCTGATATCTGCAGAATAAAATTGAATTGCATTGTAATGTACTGGCCAGGGGGAGAAACAGACATATTTTGAAAGTAATTTTCTGGCAAATCATTTAATTGTGAAAGAGTAACAAATTATAAAAAAAGGTTAATTATTTCGTTTGGTTTTTGCAAAAACATCTAACAGCACTATTAGCGTGATGTTCACAAATACCCTGCAGGCTCCCTATTGGATGCTTATTTTTTGTCTCCATGACAACTTAGTGCTCTCTGCCCACGGACGCCTGTCTTTCTGATTTTGTTGATCAAGGGGTTCTGGCAGGGAGAAGATGTACTTTATCTGCAGCTGAATTAACTGCTAATTGAACAACTAAAATCATGCTGGGCATTTTAAGTTTTAAAAGGTATTTATTTGTGCTGGGAATTGTACTGTTTATTTTTCTGCAGTTTTCTTGTTGAGAAGGAAGAAAATTACACAGAAGAACTGCCAATCAGCAATATAAAGGACACCACACATTTATATTGCATGTGGATATTACATTTACAATTATTTGTCAAGGAGACACTTTTCTCCACGGTGACTTACAAATAACAAGTTTAAAACAATTGTTCTCATGTTTGTTCTGTTAAGTGATATTTTCAGGATCACATAGTACATCATCTGTGAGGACTGAATTGGCCAGATTCTACTTTACAGTCCAGTGAGTAAGCTGCTAGACCACATACTTTCTATTTTATGTTCATTTGTAATGAGCATGTGTGAGTTGAAATGACAAAGAACCTTAAGTGAATGTACTGAACTGTTGTGACATTGTCCTCCCTGAAGCCCACGATGAAGTCAACCTGGATGACCCAAGATGGAAAAAATAAGAACTTCACCTGTAAGAGTAGAATTTAGTTGTTCAATTGTTCTAGCGGCCACCAGAAGGCACTGTGACCTGGTGCACTTATATTTTTATAAGTGTTTCTCATTCCAAAGATTACTAGGATATAAATGTCCATACTAACAAAGGCAAAGAGTTGCGTCAAGTGCTCAACTTACGGGGAGAAGACAGGCCAAAGACTAGGGACTGGGAGGTATTTAGAAGTGTGAAATCTTGCCCTTGAGTTGTTTTCATTTTCAAGTGAGCTAAGAGCAAAGACACCAAAAGGAAAAACCTATAATACCTAGGAGCAGTTGGTCTGCCAGATATTTTCATGTTTGCTTATTCTTCCATCCATCCATCCATTTTCCAACCCGCTGAATCCGAACACAGGGTCACGGGGGTCTGCTGGAGCCAAACCCAGCCAACACAGGGCACAAGGCAGGGAACCAATCCTGGGCAGGGTGCCAACCCACCGCAGGACACACACACAAACACACCCACACACCAAGCACACACTAGGGCCAATTTAGAATCGCCAATCCACCTAACCTGCATGTCTTTGGACTGTGGGAGGAAACCGGAGCGCCCGGAGGAAACCCACGCAGACACGGGGAGAACATGCAAACTCCACGCAGGGAGGACCCGGGAATCGAACCCAGGTCCCCAGATCTCCCAACTGCGAGGCAGCAGCGCTACCCACTGCGCCACCGTGCCGCCCTTGCTTATTCTTTTGGTATTTTATTTTTAATCACTCTCAATCCCTTTTTCATGTGCTACCTAAAGCCCATTGTCTTTGATGTTCTTTTTAGAGTTGTGACAGACGGCCAGGGTCCTTACCTGTTCAGGATGCCTTCTAAAAGGAAGGACCAGGGGAGTAGATATAAATAGCAGCCCTCCTGGGTTTCATCAGTGCCTCAGATTCCCACAGTGCTCCATGGGAGTTGGAGTTTGGCACAGCCTTGTTGGGTTCCATAGGGGATGCCAGGGGGAGCTGCAGAGCCCTTGCTAACGGGCAACCCAACGATACTCCTAAGTGCAGCATAAAAGGAGCCACCTGCTTTCATTCAGGGAGCCAGAGTGAGGAGGAAGAGGGACGAAGCTTGCCGGAAGAGGAGTGGTGGCTAAAAGAAAGAAAGAAAGAAAGAAAGAAAGAAAGAAAGAAAGAAAGAAAGAAAGTGTTTTATTGTCATTACTGCTGCTTTGTACTGTACTGTGCAGCTGGGGGGCAAAGTAAAGGGTTTCCCACAGCGGAAAATAATGCCTGTGTGTTCCTGGACTTGTGCCTGGTGTCTGTCTGTGTTGGGTTTGGGGAGCTGGTATGCCCCCTGGTGGCCACAAGTTTTAACATTTTGTGGCACCCAGAGGTGTTCATTGTCACAATCAGGCCTAACATGAGAAAATCTTGATACCCTGTGCTCCATATTCTACTTCCTATGACAGTGTTACATCACATTCATTTACTAGGATGACAGCGGTGGTCTTGTGCATTATTTATGGTGGTTTACAACTCTAAGCAGGCACAGACTCTGTTCATTGCAATCTTGACAAAATGACCATGTTACTACTTTATTAGACATCCTTGCCAGATCATACCATATTGCATCTGCATCATGTGGCACCACTTAACTGTCACCCATGGTTAGCATATACAGTGGGGCAAAAAAGTATTTAGTCAGCCACCAATTGTGCAAGTTCTCCCACTTAAAAAGATGAGAGAGGCCTGTAATTTTCATCATAGGTATACCTCAACTATGAGAGACAAAATGAGAAAAAAAATCCAGAAAATCACATTGTCTGATTTTTAAAGAATTTATTTGCAAATTATGGTGGAAAATAAGTATTTGGTCACCTACAAACAAGCAAGATTTCTGGCTCTCACAGACCTGTAACTTCTTCTGTAAGAGGCTCCTCTGTCCTCCACTCGTTACCTGTATTAATGGCACCTGTCTGAACTCGTTATCAATATAAAAGACACCTGTCCACAACCTCAAACAGTCACACTCCAAACTCCAGTATGGCCAAGACCAAAGAGCTGTCAAAGGACACCAGAAACAAAATTGTAGACCTGCACCAGGCTGGGAAGACTGAATCTGCAATAGGTAAGCGGCTTGGTGTGAAGAAATCAACTGTGGGAGAAACTATCAGAAAATGGAAGACATACAAGACCACTGATAATCTACCTCAATCTGGGGCTCCACGCAAGATCTCACCCCGTGGGGTCAAAATGATCACAAGAACGGTGAGCAAAAATCCCAGGACCACACAGGGGGACTTAGTGAATGACCTGCAGAGAGCTGGGACCAAAGTAACAAAGGCTACCATCAGTAACACACTACGCCGCCAGGGACTCAAATCCTGCAGTGCCAGACATGTCCCCCTGCTTAAGCCAGTACATGTGCAGGCCCTTCTGAAGTTTGCTAGAGAGCATTTGGATGATCCAGAAGAGGATTGGGAGAATATCATATGGTCAGATGAAACCAAAATAGAACTTTTTGGTAAAAACTCTACTCGTCGTGTTTGGAGGAGAAAGAATGCTGAGTTGCATCCAAAGAACACCATACCTACTGTAAAGCATGGGGGTGGAAACATCATGCTTTGGGGCTGTTTTTCTGCAAAGGGACCAGGACGACTGATCCGTGTAAAGGAAAGAATGAATGGGGCCATGTATCGTCAGATTTTGAGTGAACACCTCCTTCCATCAGCAAGGGCATTGAAGATGAAACGTGGCTGGGTCTTTCAGCATGACAATGATCCCAAACACGCCGCCCGGGTAACGAAGGTGTGGCTTTGTAAGAAGCATTTCAAGGTTCTGGAGTGGCCTAGCCAGTCTCCAGGTCTCAACCCCATAGAAAATCTTTGGAGGGAGTTGAAAGTCCGTGTTGCCCAGCGACAGCCCCAAAACATCACTGCTCTAGAGGAGATCTGCATGGAGGAATGGGCCAAAATACCAGCAACAGTGTGTGAAAACCTTGTGAAGACTTACAGAAAACATTTGACCTCTGTCATTGCCAACAAAGGGTATATAACAAAGTCTTACTTTTGTTATTGACCAAATATTTTTTTTCCACCATAATTTGCAAATAAATTCTTCAAAAATCAGACAATGTGATTTTCTGGATTTTTTTTTTTTCTCATTTTGTCTCTCATAGTTGAGGTATACCTATGATGAAAATTACAGGCCTCTCTTATCTTTTTAAGTGGGAGAACTTGCACAATTGGTGGGTGACTAAATACTTTTTTGCCCCACTGTACTGTATGTATTTAATTATTTTTCTGTGCAATGAGAGGCAGGGCAGACCATTCACTTTTCTTACTCATAATTCCGTTCATTTTATTTCTATATAAGGCCGATGATGAATGATAAATGTTAATATATAGAACCTTCTCAGAAAAGGACAGGCTGCAGAAGGCTAAAACAAAGGCTGTACTCTGATGAAAATGTTTAAAAAATAAATCAATGGCAGCCTGCAGACCCAGTTGAAAGGTCAGAGTCAGAGTACAGGAACCTAGAGCAGCAAAGATGACTTGGCTTCCCTTTGAGGCAGTGAGCCATGAACTAGAATGAACTAGAATATGGTAGATTGTGCTGGCACCAAAGTGCTCTATTTAGAAGAAAACAAACTTAAATATTGATAATTTTATGATTACTTTTAATTTTCCAAAAAGATTTCCTAAAACTCTTCAGCCTTTTGTTGCTCCTTTGCCCTTGTGCATGGACTTGATGCTTTCCTGAGCTTATTGTCGCTGTACTCAATACATCCGCCTGGCAACGAGTTCATCCTGCCCCAAACATTGTTTATTTATCTGTCAAGTGACATTCACCGAGTTCTCTATTTTCAGCAGTCAAAATTTGATCCCTACGGTCTTCAGAGCAAAGCATTCAGATATCACATTAATTGCAAAAGGATGTTAGTTTTAGGAAAGGGTTTTGAGCTCTTCTGGGTGTATTGTACAAACATTTGAGCTTGTCAGCTTGTTAACCATTAAAACATCTAAAATCTCCCACAAAACCTATCTATCTATCTATCTATCTATCTATCTATCTATCTATCTATCTATCTATCTATCTATCTATCTATCTATCTATCTATCTATCTATCTATCTATCTATCTATCGTGAAATAGTGCGGCCCAGACACAGACAGGCAGACACATTTAAAGCCATCACCACACGTTTATTTACACTATTATTATATACAGTTCCTAAGTGCACCGCCACCAAACCCCCACAGTCTCCCAAAGTCCCGGCTTCACCAACAGCCGTCTCTCTCAGTCCCGGCTTCTTCCACAGCCGTCTCTCTCTCTCTCTTTTCTCACACACTCCAGGCCTCTCCTCGCCACCTCCTCTCTGACCTCGTCCACCTCCTCACCCGACTCCAGCCTTGATTGAAGGGAGGCGGCCCCTTAAATAGGCAGGCGGCTGATGACCACACCCGGCCACCTGCCACACTATCTATCTATCTATCTATCTATCTATCTATCTATCTATCTATCTATCTATCTATCTATCTATCTATCTATTTGTCATTATTATATTGTGCCTTTCATATCTATCTATCTATCTATCTATCTATCTATCTATCTATCTATCTATCTATCTATCTATCTATCTATCTATCTATTTGTCATTATTATATTGTGCCTTTCATATCTATCTATCTATCTATCTGCCAGTCAAATAATGACCCTTCCTGTTTCTTTTTTCTTGTGCTGCTATAAGGGACAGAGCCGGAGACAGTGCAGAAGTGATGTCAGGTGTCTTTGTCAGATGACTTTTCTTCCATTCCAAGGAGGGAAGCAGAGATGAGGTTAATAGCTACCCCACATCTTATCCTTTCTTGGTGACACTTCCATTTCAGAAAAAAACAGGTTATTGCTATATGTCTATGTACTGACTGCACAGAGCAGCAGCAGCATCTGATTATTAAACGGAATCATGAATCAAAGAGGAGTGAAATGTCAAAACCAGGAAATCCATAGAATGGAGCAAATGAAAACAAGTGGGCAAAGAATTAAATTGCTTGAAATATCCACTAACTCGGGCACACCAGGAAGTCCAAGGGGCTGACCTTCTTACCTCTTGACCCCTTAACAACCTCATAGCAACCACCAAAATTAAACTCCAAAGAAAAATCAAGATGGCACCACAGTGGAACGCAAAAAATAATTAACATAGGTAAAGATGTGTTCAAACAAAAAATAAACATTACCATAGGATTTCTGAGTCTCAAAAAAGCAATGTGTAAATTATTTTTAGAGCAACAGGAACCAGAACCTCTGGATAAAGAACCAGATTTATGCTGAAGCTGGTACAAGTAAACCATCTGCATGAGAAATTGTCAAGAAAAGTCATCATCTGCATGAAAATGAAATTATTAAAAGAGAAGAATTACATTAAATAAATAAATCTAACATAGAAAGTAGTTAACAGATGTTGATGTCATGATCTTCACTGGTTTTTGAATAATTTGGAGATTGTGGAGAGGATTTTTCTTTATATTAATGCTTTATATTAATTTCTGTTGTATTAGTAACTACATCATTCATTTCATCATCGTGCTTTCATCTTAGGACAACATTTCTGTTGCAGCAATCTGGTTGTGAATAAATCAGTTTCTGACAGGGCAGCCACTTTTACTTAAAGGTAGGAGGTCGGGATGCTTCCCATCTGATGTTTATGACAAGTAATGTGAAGATTCTTCATGATATCTAAAAAAGAATAAAAATTAAGAATTTCTATTTTTGATTTGCTAGTTGCAAGTTTTGATTTTTGTTTACTGTTTTCACTTTTTTTTATCTTACGAAAGTTCACCTGTTCATTTAACATCTTCCAATTTAGCGCTTTTGATTAAATTGCACTTCCACTCAGCTCTTAGCACATTGATTACCATCAACATTATTTTTAACTTATATTCACTGGTCACCGTTCACATTGGTTTACAAGGCTATGTGAGAATTGCTAGAATACGTCACATATTAAGAAAGTGAGAAGATGGCTGTATAAAAGTTACTCCACTGAAAATAGCAGACTAAGCACTAATTTATTCATTGAGAAAAAACAACTTGGTTAAGGTGAATGACGGTTACAAAAATATCCAATTACAATGCATAAATCTACAATTATGAGATGTTATTACCATTATATGCCATAACTTACCTTCTAAATCCCCAACAGCATTTTGTAAAACCAGAGTACAAATATGTGCCAAATACTTAGCTTCAGAAATTTCAAATTACTTTTGTGTATAGTGCCCTTTAAGTTCACCATTTTATTTAACAATTACAGCAATAAAATAGTAACATTCCAATATGGAATTCATTCCAGATACGGCTTAGTGTTAACAATTAGAATCTGAGGAAAGATGTTTACCACCTACAAGCTGGCAGTAAATTGAATACACACTCATTTGCCAGCCCCACTCACTATAAATGGATCTGTGTGGGAGAAGAAAAGTCCCGAATTAAAATATTCCAACCATAATATGATGTTTTTTAATTCCCTTCTATTAAAACACAGCAGACAAATTCAATAGCTTCACTTAATAGAATTTCTAAGAGTGGCACCAAATAACTTAATTAAAAGTGAAAGGGAGAGCTAAAAATAGCTGGGTTTAGTAGAAAATTGTTCATGTGATGAAAAAGGAATGTGTCCATATAGTCAATTAGGAACTACAGCAAAATATTTGGTGATAACAGTATGTAAATGTGACCCCTTTGTAATGAGATGTTAATCAGTGGCCTTGTATGAAGTATTTATAGCAGAAACAATTTTGTTTTGGGCTTCATCATTGTGTTATTTTAACAAGGGTGCTCCCCTCCCCCTAATGTCCTACTGAAATCCCCTGTTTTTACAGTTAAGACAAACACTTTGTGTAAAAGAGGGATGTGCTTGAGACCTCACCTCACCTTGCAATGAGCTGGCACCCGGTCCTGGGATTGTTCCTGCCTCACACTCGATACTTGTTGGGACTGGCGCAACAGTGCTACCATTCCCCCATATGTTTAATACAAGATTTAACGCATTTCATCATGAAAATGATATCAGGTATACATGTTAGTATTCTAAAATGTTCAGAGAGCTGTAATATCATGAATGTAATGTATTCTGTGTGGCAATCACTTCATGTGCTCTCCTATCGGTGGAAGAAAAAGCCCATTTAAGAAGCACTAGCAATTAAAGACTGGATTGGGACACAGGTAGAATACGAAGCATTTAACATGCTACTTTAGTTACAATAGGGTTTGAGAAAATCTAGTACAGTGATCCCTCGCTATATCGCGCTTCGCCTTTCGCGGCTTCACTCCATCGCGGATTTTATATGTAAGCATATTTAAATATATATCGCGGATTTTTTGCTGGTTCGCGGATTTCTGCGGACAATGGGTCTTTTAATTTCTGGTACATGCTTCCTCAGTTGGTTTGCCCAGTTGATTTCATACAAGGGACGCTATTGGCAGATGGCTGAGAAGCTAGATTGCTTACTTTTCTCTGTCTCTCTTGCGCTGACTTTCTCTGATCCTGACGTATGGGGATTGAGCAGGGGGGCTGTTCACACACCTAGACGATACGGACGCTCGTCTAAAAATGCTGAAAGATTATCTTCACGTTGCTATCTTTTGTGCAGCTGCTTCCTGAAACGACATGCTGCAACGGTGCTTCGCATACTTAAAAGCTCAAAGGGCATGTATTGATTTTTGACTGAAAAACAAACTCTTGAATAACGTTCCTGTCTCTCTACAACCTCCTGTGTTTCTGCGCAAATCTGTGACCCAAGCATGACAATATAAAAATAACCATATAAACATATGGTTTCTACTTCGCGGATTTTCTTATTTCGCGGGTGGCTCTGGAACACAACCCCCGCGATGGAGGAGGGATTACTGTAAATTAAAAATCGATTATAAGATGAAACTTATGTCATTCTGCTTTAATGACAAAAATAAACTACAAGATTAAAATCAAAATTTTGAGATTAAAGTCAACATTTCAACTTTAATCTTGATATAGACTTTTTTCTTCACTGTGTCCCATTTTTTTTTTCTTCTCTGTTACCTAATATGCTTTCATATGACACTCAGACAGTGGGCAGCAACTCGCCTTTTCACATTGATTTTGATATCTGATCAATTGTTTTTTTTTATTTTAGCACTGTGCCGCTTTCTGAACTTGAGCTTTTGAGTGCCTTCTCCTTGCTGTGCCACTTCATCAATTTCCTTTTGTTGCTTATACCACTGCATAAGCCACCAAATAGTACATTTTTCCTTGCCTCCACTTTACTCCACAGGATCTCCATTTCACATTCACTGAAATTCTTTTTCACATGTGCTTTTGCCATTGTCTTTTAACAAAGTACTGAATGGAAGGGGCTATTTATATTTATTTGCATATCCAGATAGGCATAATTATTGGAGGAGTCGAGGTGGGGCTGTAGACACATGCATATTGATTGGAATTTATAAAGGAAAATTGAATAGAACTTTGCTTATACACAGTTTTATGCATCTGAATTTTTTTGTACATGTGCACATTTGTAGTTTTGTCCATATGCCATGTTTTAGTGTGATTTCTATGCACAACGTTTTACATGAAACCCAAGGACCTTTTCCCCCAATATTTTTCCCTCTGACTCTCTCATTTCTCCTAATTCTGGTCTGTCTTCATCCTAAAGTTCAAGCCCTTGGCCCGACTCACCTCTCAACTACAACTGTAGCCAGGAAACCCTGGGGTCATCCTCTTATAGCTTCCCCTAACAACTTAGATGTTCCTGCAATCCTGAGGACCAACACTCATGGAATGGAACAGGAAAAACGCAGATATCATGACCTCCTCATACTGTATGTAACACAGAGTATCCTCTTGTTTATCTCTAATGGTTTGGGGCGAAGATTTTTTTTAATTTAAAAAAAAAATTACTTCAAGAAAGGAACACAGTATGCAATCAAACTGTTTTTGCAGAACATTTACAACAAATTACTTCAAAATCAATCTTTAGAAAACAACAAAAAAACAGAACAGAAATGTAAATAAATAAATAAATAAAAACAAAGAAAACCTAAAAAAACAAAACTATTGATTATTGGTATATTGACAATAAGTTAATATTTACAGGGGCACAAAGCAGAGTATATAAAGAGGTAGAGCAAGATGTAATTTCCATTGCTTACCAGGCTGGTTGTTTGTACATTGACAAATGTAGATGCTTTGAAATAGAAATAGAAGCTTAGAAAGGATGTTCATCTTAACAGTTGTAAAAGACAGCCCAGACACAGACAGACACGACACTTAATGTTCACAACACCCATGTTTATTTTGCGACACAACACATAACTACAGTGCACAACCACCACACTAAACTCAGTCCTTTTCTCAGCCACCTCCACTCCTCTCTCGTAAGCTCCATTTTCCTCCTCCCGACTCCTCAAAGGGAGTGAGGCGGCCCCTTTTATCATGCCCCGGATGTGCTCCAGGTGCTCGGTGATGGTCTTTCGCAGCACTTCCTAGTGTGGTTGAAGTGCTGCCCTTGCACCTGGGCGTACACAGTTCCTGGTTCAGCTGCACTTCCTGGTGTGGCAGAAGTGCTGTCCTCCAGGGCTCTAGGACTGTCCAGGTGCCCCCTGACAGGGTTGAGCTCCCCAGCTCCTTCTCCGTGGCCCTGATGGAATCCAAGGCTGCCATCTTACACCCAGGGAAAAACAGTGCCCCTCCCGTGGTCTGACCCTCTTCCAGACGTCCCAGTAGGGCAAGATCCCAGGTCGTCTGCCACACAGTACTGATTCTCTCCTTGCTAATGTAGGAGGTAGACCATCTGATAAAATCAGGCTTGATTTTTACCTTACTGTTACCTAAATTGTATTGAAAAAGATCTTTATATTTACTTGTGATGGTTATCCCTAGATATTTAAGCTGTTTTGATGGAAAGATGTCCAGTCTAGTTTGGTGTGTTAGAGAGTTCACTGGAAAAAACACACTTTTATTCAAAAAATACAGTCCAGTTGTCTTTTTAAATTCTGTTAATGTGTTAAGGAATAATAGAAAAGATATTTGTGGGTCTAAAAAATATAAAAATACCATATCATCTGTATATAGTGATATTTTCTCTTCAAATTCTTTTCTGATAATCCCCTTTATCTCTGATTTACTTTGAAAATGACTTGCAAGTGGCTCAGTGGCTAAGGCAAAAAGCAATGGCGATAGAGGGCACCTTTTTTCGAATGCTACTTTCTAGTTTGAAGTAGTCTGAGATCAGGTTGCTAATACGAACTGATGCTTCTGGACTGTATGAAGTATTTTTATCCATGCAGATATGTTTGGGCCAAACATGAATTTGTGATATGTGGTGAATAAATAGTCCTGTTCGACTCTGTCAAAGGCTTTTTCTACATCCAAAATGAATATATTTCCTTTTGTCCTCTACTTCTATTGATTTGCAGTACATTGGTTTAATTGGAGCCACTACTCCTCTGGGTATTCATGATAAAAATGGAAAGTAATGCTCCATCTCTTGCCAGAACAGGAAAATGACTATTAAAAATTTCAGAGCCTACCCTTTTCATGTTACCATGATGCCATAACATCCTGTCCTACTACCTTTGTACTGCTTCTGAAACAATAAATACAGAACAGTCCAAATGATTTTCTCCCCATTGCTTAAGTAATATTTAGCACATTATTCAACAGCATGTGAAACAGTGCAAGTACACTATAATAAACTTCAGTCACAAACACGTGAGCGGGAAGAGAACGTCAACTCACAAATATATTAAAATAGTTTAGTAACTAGTGTTAGACTAAAACTAGCAATATATTATATAATGGTAAATTCTTACATCTATCTATCTATCTATCTATCTATCTATCTATATATATTTATATTGTGGTGCCCGGATGGGGGTGGTACCCAGCCAGGACGCCCAGGGGAACCAGAGGAGGGCTTGTGCCTCCTCCAGACCACGAGGGAATGACAGCCCTGGTTGCTTTGGGGGCCACAGGTACAGAGCTTGGAAGCTCTACCCTGTAGGGGCCCGTGGTCACCGCCAGAGGGCACCCCAATGCCTTGGGAACCCTGAACCCCAGCGCTTCCGCCACACCCGGTACTGCTGGGGGGAAGAAAAGAGGAGACACCCGGAGTGCTTCCGGGGTGCGCAGCCAGCACTTCCGCCACACTGGGGAGTGCCGGTGGAAGATTGCCGGGGAGCACCTGGAGCACATCCGGGTGCATATAAAAGGGGCCGCCTCCCTTCAGACGGAGACAAGAGTTGGGTGGAAGTAGGACGACGTCGGAGGAGGACAAGGAGGCGGCCTGAAGAGAAAGGCATTGTGTTGTGTGGCCAGGACTTTGGGGAATGTGGGGTTTGTGAGCACTGTACATAATGGAAAATAAATGTGTGTTGGGTGACATGAACATGTCTGCCTGTCTGTGTCCGGGCCAACCTCCACAATATATATATATATATATATATGGTTGAAATAGTTTACTGTCAAATAAATGCAAAGAGTACACGACGCATGTTTCGCCCTCATTATGGGCTCATCAGGCGTACACACTCCACTGCACTCCCTTCTCGGGAATCGAACCTCGGACGTCAGCGCCAGAGGCGATGCCCCTAACGTTGCGCCATGGCGTGTGGTTCGTTTATTTGACAGCATGTAGATCGGGGTAATTACATTCACGGCATTCATAGTCTGTGTCACAATCTGATTGTATGGGTGGTTACCTTCCAGGTAACGCTTGTGGTTGGCCAGCAATCTGCTAACATCCGCCACGGTGCCCTCAGTTTGTGAAGAACAGATCATAGAATGGTTGAAATAGTTTACTATCAAATAAATGCAAAGAGTACGCGACACGTGTTTCGCCCTCATTATGGGCTCATCAGGCGTACACACTCCACTGCACTCTCTCTCGGGAATCGAACCTCGGACGTTAGCGCCAGTGGCGATGCCCCTAATGTTGCGCCACGGCGTGTGGTTCGTTTATTTGACAGCATGTAGATCGGGGTAATTACATTCACAGCATTCGTAGTCTGTGTCACAATCTGATTGTATATATATATATATATATATATATACTTGTGTGTGTATATATATATATATATATATATATATATATATATATATATATATATATATATATGTGTGTGTGTGTGTGTGTGTGTGTTGTGGCAGATGGCCGGGGGTCCTGCCCAGTCGGGATGCCTGGAGGGTCCGGGAAAGGAGCAATACCTTCCCTGGGCCACGAGAGGGCAGCTGCCCTGGTCTGCGTAGGGGCCATGGGAGCAGAGCTTGGAAGTTCAACCCAGTTGGGGCCTGTGGTCACCACCAGGGGATGCCCGGATACTTATGGAGTATCCGTTGATCACCACTTTGTTTTCAGGAATCAATGAGTTTCTGTATAAACGAAAGTGAGCCACTTTCGTTTGCTGCATTAACATCGCACAAAAGGCACTGTAACCTTTATACAAAATTTGTGAGGTGCAAAGAAGAGTGATGCGGTGCAAAGTGGGGTGTGATCGGCACTTCATGGGGGATCCCCCCCACCACCTTATTGCTGTGAACTGCACATGGGAGGTGATTATGAAGAGCAATGCGGTGAGAAGTGCTGAGGAACTGAGAGTTGCAGGGGTCATCATTGCTTCAAAGCAGTCGCGGCTTTGATTTGATTATGGCTTTGATGTGGTCCATGACACGGTGCACTAGGGAGGCAGCTATAAAGAGTGATGCAATGTGAAGTGTGGCACTCCATCCTCATCAATTCGTCTTCTTCTTTTGGCTGCTCCTATTAATAATTCTCCAAATTTCAAACTACTAACAAATTTGTACGATGGTGCCAGTGTTTATGGTCAGCCAATCACTACAATTCATTGCCCTAGCCCCACCCACGATACGCTGGAGTGAGAGCTAAAAAAAGTATCAGGAATTACAAAAGACCCAAGTTCCTATGGTGGGAATGGTACAAGTTCCTGAATTTCTAAAAAGTCCCTGGTGTCTGAAAACAGTTCCTGCCACTGCCTATACATGCCTATCTTATATATAAAAATTGTGATAGACTGGGACTTCCTTTTGAGGAGAGGACCAGGGGAGTGGACATATCACCAGCAGTACCTCCCCCAGAACACAAGAGGGCAGCCCCCCTGCTTTGCATCAAGGCCACGGGACTGGAGCTTGGAGGATCAACTCTGCGAGGGCCTGTGGCCACCACCAGGGGGCGCCTGAACAGTTCCAGAGCCCTGGTCTACAGCACTTCTGCCATACCTGGAAGTGCTGCCAGAAGAGGAACCGGATTCCCATGCAGCACTCCTGCCACACCTGGAAGTGCTGCCGGAACTTGATCAAGGAGCACTTGGAGCACTTCCAAGTGTGGTATAAAAGAGGCTGCCTCACTCCAGCAAGCAAGCTGGAGTCGGGAGGAAGAAGACAGAGCTTGAGGGAGAGGAGTAGAGGCGGTCGGAGAAAAGACAGAGCTTTATTGGGGTTTGTGCATTGTGCTGTGCCAAAGGACAATAAACGTGTGTGTTCTAGACATTGTTGGTCTGTATGTCTGTCTGTACCCGGGATAATCTTCTACAATATCTACACATGGAAGTGTGTGTCTGTCTGTCCATCCCGGAAGTGCGAGGCTACAGCATGAAGCTGAACAAGCTGCTAAGGCAGCCCCAAGTTAACGAGTCGGAAGAAGAAAGAAGTACGAGGCTACAGTGTGAAGCTGAAAGAAAGCGACTCCGTCACCAAAGTGAAATGGCCGACGAAAGACAAACTTGCATAGCCGCTGATAGACAAGGGGGATGAGCACGTCTGCAAAATGAAACTGCAGACTCTGCATTTCAATTTTTTTTCTGACGATTTCAATAGTTTCAAGGAACCCGGGCTTTTTACAGCACAGGCTTACACAGCTAGTCCTATTATAACTTAAAATGTAAGATCAAAAATATTTGTCAGTCATCACTTCAGAACACATGGGGTAAGGAACATATACAAATGGCATTCTTAGATGGGGTATTCCTTAAAAAGACAGAAAAATGTGACTGTTCCCTTTTAAACTTGAATGTTTTGGTATGAACTGCACAGAACAAATATTCTGCACCAGCTCACTTACTCCGTGCTCATTGTAGTGTACAGTACATAGTTGGTAGCATCATGTCAGGTGTTTTTCAGTGGCCCAGATTTGTGTCAATATGATGTTGACCAAGGGGTTGATTACATAAAAAAGGATGATATTTTGACAGGGTCTCTGTGTATAAGAAATTCTGATTTATAAGTGAAATTTCTCAATGTAAAGATCCTTAATTCCAGGCTCAGAGACTTAAAAAAAATATTTTTTTATTGAACTGTAAGAGACTGGAAAAATAAAAGCATTTTCCTTTTTGGTCACCAGGCTGCTAGTTAGTAACTGAGTCACAAAGCCACCAAACTGCTAGATAAATCTAAAGTCAAACTTTCTTTCCACCGTCAAAACCAGAATCCAAACTGAGGAAGCCAAACAAAGGGAGGACCACAGCTGTAAACAGAAGCACGCCATGGTCTTTCCAAAATCAAATACCAGATTTTCCTTCTGTTTTCAATTTAGAAAACCCTATGTCGTTGCTTTACTGTCATTACTAGATTTTGTTTTAGTTTGTTTAATTTCCTATCCTAAATTTTACCACTGATGAGCAAAGATGTGACAAAATGCTGAGTTCTGTACAAAAAGTAATAGTAATCACGAAGGTTCATATTGAACAGGGGAGCATCTGGTTATTAAGTCTGTGGTCCACAAGATGAAATAATCTTGATGACTACAGTTCAAACAAAACAATGCTGAACATCTTGTGGTTTACAGAAAAAAATGAAACCTCACTCTAGCTGAGAATTTGATGGATGCAAAGAGATGGTCCTGAGTAATTAGGGAAGAACAGAAAAACAATAAGGGAAGCATTGCATGCTCTGGCAGTAAATTCACTTCTAGGTATTAATGAGCATTCTAAAGATGACAGAAGATCATAGAAGACATCGATTACATGAGAGCCTAAAGTTATCCATCATAGTATTTGAAAAGACGAATGATCACACATTAGAGTAGGGTTGATTGTGAGCATGATGATTTTGTTGGCAAATGGAAACCCTACACACGTCTGTACAAAAAAAATGTAAATGCATATCTTCTAATCTGTATAGCTCAGCTGCTTTCTTTTCGTATCATGTACTTTCACCATTTGTGCACAACAATAAGTGAAGTTAATAGATAGATAGATAGATAGATAGATAGATAGATAGATAGATAGATAGATAGATAGATAGATAGATAGATAGATAGATAGATAGATAGATAGATAGATAGATAGATAGATAGATAGATAGATACTTTATTAATCCCAATGGGAAATTCACAGGAGCCTTACATGTGGAATTGGAAGGAACCAAAAGATTTGTAAAACATTTAATAAATCTATATGAAGAACAACTCTCCCATTGGTGGAAGTGAAAACATTTAATAATTATATCGATATTAGGAATACTAATGTATTCAAACACTAGAAAGTTACAGATGTATGAGATAGTGAGCCAGTTTTTCAGGATTTTAAAGTGCTACACAATCTATTTATTTCTGTCATTCCTTCACACATGCTGCTCCTTCCTACTGTTCCACCAACAATATTTGGATAGGAGGCCACAAGGGTAATTAATGAGATAATGAAAGAAGAAATGTATGTCAGAATCAGGCAGGATTGATAGTCTTTAAATCAGTCCTAACTAAAAACACCAAATCTTAGTTATAAATCAGAAATTTCTTAGTCATCATTAGATAGCAAGAAATTGTAAGCAGTCTTTTCAAAACAATTGCACACTTGTCATGAAATGGCATTTTCTTCGAGATAAAATACATGTGAGACCTCCAAAAGTTGTTATTTAAGCAGGCCAGGATCTTCACTTGTCTGTCCAGAAGAGTTTCATCTTAACCCAGCTAGGCCCCAAATACACCTGCTGACTTCATGTGGTGCTTGGCAAAAAAATGGGGAGCTAACAAAAAAACTGTCGCAAAGTATAACAGAAGCCCCACAAGAGGAGGGATGACCATAAACACAATGCCTGTATCAAAAGAGCAAATGAAGATTCTTTATGAATGAATGATTTATTAACAAAACAAACTAGAAACTAAAAAGAAAGATTCAAAAGGGTAAACACAGACACAAAGGAGTAGCCTATAAGGCAATGCTAAATAAACAAATCCAAATCCACTGTCCAGAAATCAGAATCCTTAAAACAGAAACAAAAAATTACAAGAACCAGAAAGTCCAACATAAAATTGTGATACTCACTGAAAACTCCAAGAAATGAATGATTCCCAACTCCTGAACCTTTTCAGCTCAGAAAATAGGGCTCAGAAGTGTTGATTTCAGGGTGGCCCCGCCTCCTGGGGTTCCACTCACAAACAACAAGGAACATAACTACATTTAGAGGGACAGTTCACAATTACATAATCACATATAAAGTCAACAAAAATAACATATAGATTGGTAAAATAATTCAAAATTAACAGAAGCAACAATAAGACATAAAACACACATAACTTTGAATTGGTACAGAACAATCCTAAAGTCTTAGGAAAGGTTTCCACAATCATGGAAAGTGTGGAGGGAATTTAAAAAAAAGTATGTATTGTTATCGAATAAAAAGCACTGGACTTATACCCAGGACTGTGTGTGTGTTACTTGTGTCTTGTGCCGTTATGCCCCCCCCCCCCAACCCCCCAACAGGCCACATTTACTTTACACCACATAAGAACACGATAAATAGCTTTTGTAAAAACAGTGAGATTTTGTTTAAGATGTAATGGTTTTCATACCCTTTGCATATTTCGTTGCATACACCATGACCTAAAATGTTGTTGTATTAAGAATGCTCATTGTTTTATTTGTTTGTTTCACTTTATTATTTTGTACAGTTGGATATTTTTACACATTGGCAAACATTAAATCATTCATCCATTTTTTGAGCTCCCTTAAGAATTTGGCTGTCCCAGGGAGTACTGGGTGTAAAGCAAAATTCAGCTTTGGGTGCGGCTCCAGTATTAGCAAAACTGATCGAGATAAATAATAAGCATATTAACAAAGTGGAAAATGTTAGTGTGACTATGTGGGAGTGCACCACCAACCAACCTTTAATAAGTTTTCCATCTCTCAGTGTAGAGATGTTTTTATTCAAAACAACTAAAATGTGGAAAGTAAAGAAAATAACTTCCTGCAGTAGGAGTTAACTGAGTCCTGGGTTTTTTCTTCTTAAAAGTCAAGACGGAGGTAAAAAGCTTAGGGGTAACTGTTGACTGTAATCTGAATTTTAAATCGCATATTAATCAGATCACTAGGAAAGCATTTTTTCACTTAAGAAACATATGCAAAAGTTAGACCTCTTATATCATTGAAAGATGCTGAGAAATTAATTCACGCGTTTGTTTTCAGTCGGCTAGATTACTGTAACGCAATCCTCTCAGGAATACCCAAAAAAGACATAAATCGTTTGCAACTAGTGCAGAATGCAGCTGCTAGAATCCTAACCAGGAAAAGAAAATCCGAGCACATTTCTCCAGTTTTGATGTCACTACACTGGTTACCTGTGTCATTCAGGATTGACTTTAAAATTCTGCTTATGGTTTATAAAGCCTTAAATAATCTCGCCCCATCTTATATATAGGAATGTCTGACATCTTATATTCCAAATCGTAACCTCAGATCCTCAAATAAGTGTCTCCTTAGAATTCCAAGAGCAAAACTTAAAAGAAGTGGTGATATGACCTTCTGCTGTTATGCACCTAAAATCTGGAATAGCCTGCCAGTAGGAATTCGCCAGGCTAATACAGTAGAGCACTTCAAAAAACTGCTGAAAACACATTACTTTAACATGGCCTTCTTATAACTTCACTGTAATTTAATCCTGATACTCTGTATATCCAATTCATTATAATAACTATTCATGGTGGCTCTAAAATCTGTACTAACCCCTACTCTCTCTTCTGTTTCCTTTTCCGGTGTCCTTTTGGTGGTGGCTTGCACCACCACCATCTACTCAAAGCACTGTGATGTTCCAATAGTGATGGATTAAAAGCCAGAAGTCTGCATGACCATCATCATCAAGTCCTTCCGTGAGAACCCTAATTACAAAGAGGACTATTTCATTTATGTTAGGTAGAATACCCATAGGGGACTGGGTGGTCTCGTGGCCTGGAACCCCTGCAGATTTTATTTTTTTCTCCAGCCTTCTGGAGTTTTTTTTTTTTTGTTTTTTCTGGCCCCCCCTGGCCATCGGACCTTACTCTTTTTCTATGTTAACTAATGTTGTCTTATTTTAATTTCTTATTTTGTCTTTTATTTTTCTTTTCTTCATTATGTGCATCACTTTGAGCTACTTTTTGTATGAAAATGTGCTATATAAATAAATGTCGTTGTTGTTGTTGTAGTCACACTGTGGTACTGTCTTATAAATAAATGAATGAAGACTGACGATTAATGTGAACTTCTTTGTTCCTAGGTTATGATCCAGCTTGAGTATTTTATCATCTTCTAAGGTTCATGGTTGGAGTTCTTCTCCCTTAGGGAAACAGATGTAAACTGATGGACCTTTGGGTTGGACTACTTCCAGCTAGGGATTCCCCTAATCACCTGGCCTTTGCCTGTAAAGGGTGGGGGATGAACATTGAAAATCAACAAAAAATTTAATTATACATAAATAAATATCAATTAGATCACTTCTAGCAATGAATACATGTAAACTTCATATACTGTAACTTACAGTAACAGGTATATTTAAACTGTCAGTCCAATGCTGAAATTCCTGCAGAGGTAGAAATTGGAGTAAGATGTACATCAGGTAAGCCGATTTGTGTTTTCCATTGAAAAGAATGAAGTTACACGTTTTATTACATTCTTGTTTATCACGGCACTGGAGAGTGGTGATATGCTGCTTATTGGTCAGACATGCAAGTGAAAATGTCACCATACTACTATCACTACTACATTATTACTATATAAAACCTTAATAAATTAGATTATATTAGATTAGATATACTTTACTAATCCCTGTCATGGGGAAATTCAAATGCATACAGCAGCAGAAACATTAATAACAAGGATAAAGACTCACAGGACAGATAATACAGCCAATCAATCAATCAAGTAAATAAATCAAAATAAACGGATGAGTACATTGGGTGAAAGCTTTGAATTGCCTGATAGCAGTGGGCAGAAAAGACCCCCAGAGGTGCTTCTTAGCACACTGTGGTGGAATGAACCTGTGGCTAAAACAGCTCCATGAGAGCGCCTCCTGCAGGGGATGGAGGGGAATTTTCATGATGGCATCCAATTTTATACTGAAAATGTTATCCTACTTTGTCCACACAGCACTTGCAAAAGGAAGAAGAAACAATGGTATAATAAACAACAATCATAGAAGCTTAGATATGTTGTTTATTTAGTGTGTTTTATACAATTTGTACTGATATGTGATGCAATGATTCTATTAATATTTTGAAAGTACATTTGTTTCAATTATTTCCACTTAACAAGTCAATTGTGCTGTTAACTTCTTCCATCATTGCAAGATGCTTTACAGAACTGAAAAGTTTACAGTAAAGTATTGGATAAATAAAGTAGAAAAAAAACAAACTTTCAAATACAGGACTTACAACACTGACAGGTACCAAGGTGGCTGGGAATTATAACTCACAACTATACGTAAGTAAGTATAACTTCAGTAAGTATGAATTGAAGCTTTAGGAATCCAAGACAGGTAAGGCAAAAACTACAGAATATTGAAAGTAACAAAGTAACATGAAGTAATAACAGGAGCTAAAGCAATGGAGCATATTTAGGGTATAAATACTACAAGTACACATGCACAGATCTGATTAAATTTTGGAATTGTGGGAAGCAGACCATTTTAACAGCATATGATGCAGGAAAGTGTCAGTAAAATTACTTTGAATAGCAGGAACTGCAGACACTTGTAAGTAAACAGCCAGCCATTAGAAAGCTAGAGAGAGTAGGTACTGTAGGTCATCATCATATGTTATCTCTTTCACAGGAATTTTAAAATGGCTAGAAATAGCAAGGGCACTAGTCTTTAAACTCCAGGAAAGCAGATTCAGTCCCCCAGATCTAACTGCTTGTGGGGCGCCACTTAACTTGTGTGCATGTACAATTGTACCTTATCTCTGAACTTGTACATTACATTGGTGTGCTATTCCCATTGTTAAGGCTCTGCATAAAATATTTACTTTAGTTTGCTTATTTTAATTAGACCACGTACTGTGATTCCCATTGGTGTTCTTTAGATAATGCAATAGGCCTTGTGATGCCATTCACAAAATATTGAGCTTGCCCTGCAGCTCACAGATCACACAAATATGTGACATAAACACAAATTGTTACAGAATGCAAATCCAAAGTATTTAAATAAAGTAATGCTGCATCTTAATACACACTAACACACACACAGAGCAAATACAACCTGAAAGGCATCTAAACAACATTACCAGTGGCAAGAGGAGCAATAATAAAATAGTGGGCTCTAAACCCACATTTGAGAACCCTTTAAATGTTCCATACTGGACAACCTTCAAAAGAAAAAAACTTACATGTACACTGGGGTAGTTAAACAAATTAAATGCACTGTGAGTTTAGGTAACATCCATATAGAAACTGCTAAAGTCTACTATGGAAAAAGCAAGCTTTTAGGTAAAAATAATGAATGTTAAGCATTTAAACTACAGTGGACCCTTGACTTACGAACTCAATTCGTTCGCGAGGGCTGGTTGTAACTCAAGTTGGTTGTAAGTCAAGACTATTTTTCCCATAAGAAATAATGGAAATACCCATAATGCGTTCCGAACCTCCCACTGCAACACTTACTTAACCTTTTCATAATAAAAAAGGGTTGTATAATGTGCATAATTTACCAAAACACCAATAATTTTTCTAATGTACTAACCAAAAAGTAATAAAAAGTGCCTAGCCTATCAGAAACAACAACTTCATACTGTACTCACCATTTAATTTGACATCTTTGGGCTGCAGGAAGGGAGGAGGGATGATAATGAAACTGAAGGCTTTGTTTAACTTGCGCTCAGGCATTTGCAATCATTTCAATAGCTTCTTTTGCGTTAATTTTAATCTCCTCCTGCCTACAAGTTATTCTGACGAGAATTTTTCTGAGCATTTCCTTGCGATGATACAAGGAACTGTTTCTGAACTCTTCTGAGACCCCATCCCCCCCAACTCCCCACTCAATGGGAACGACATGCTGAAGTGCGTCCTGAAGCGCAATTGCCGCGACTGTGGAAGCTTGCTTGTCCATTGCCGGGCAGGGATATCACATGCATATCACCCATCGATATCTTTTCTGTTTGCTTTGGCTGAGAGACTCAGCACAGCTTTAAGCCGGCTGTTGCCCCAGCAACAGATAAACAGTCTTCCATACGGAGTTTGGACTTTGGCATGTCTTCTAGTTGGGGGAGGTCCCAAGAGAGTTTACAAACCTGACATTTTATTGAATGAGTGCCGCATTAATAGGAATGTTTCTGTTTGTTTACAATCGCGCAAGCGGATACATGTGACCGCATTCAGGTCGTAACGCAAGATGTTGGTCGTAAATCAAAATAAAAATTTTGGTCGTAAATCAAGTTGTTCGCATGTCAAGCCGGTCGTATATCAAGGGTCGACTGTATTCTGTTAGGGGAAAGGCCAAGCAAAATGACACCTTTTATTGGCTAACTAGAAAGATTACAATATGCAAGCTTTCGAGGCAACTCAGGCCCCTTCTTCAGGCAAGATGTAATCACCCTAGTACTACTGTTAGGGGAAAAAATACTAATTAAAAAATACTAATACTAATAGAGAGAATCTTGCTTAAATTCAACATGCATCTTGCAAATATTTTAACAGCCAATACATACAGTGGATTCAGAAAGGATTCAGAACCCTTCATTTTCTGCATACTTTGTTTGTAGATTTTACAGTACTAGGGGGCTCCGCCCCCTGCTCGCTTTGCTCACCAACCCCTGGTGTTGGGAAATTACAAAGAGCGTGATGTATGAATGAGATATAGCATATTGTGCAAGTGTAGATGACGCAAATAGGAAGCAAAAAATAAAGTGTTTGTTACAGTGTAAAGGTTTATTGGAAAATCTCTTTGTATACAACATTAGTAGAAAAGATGGTGTCTTGTTCTTGAATGAGTATCCCTTGGCATGGAGCATTAATGACCTTAACTTTAACGTCAGATGAACGTCGAACTCGTGAGAAGGCCAGTGTACCATCTCCCAGTTGTAATAAGCAATTGTTATATTCGGGATCTGGACATCGCACGTTTTGTACTAAGTGTATCTTTCGAAAGCAATGCCAATTGTCCACGTAACATTTTTTTGAAGCGCGTTGTAGGTGCCGACATGAATTTTTTTTTTTTGATGCGGGTTACTCGAGCCATCTAGTTTTGTACCCATGATCGTGAATTGATGACTTGTTTGATCTTTATCGTTAGGAATATGGAAAAGTAATAAGGAGGATCGAACTCACTGTTAATATGCGGACTGTTCGTTTCTTCGTATTATCACCAATCAGGTCTCGCGCCTGTAAATGTATTGTAGTTCGCTCTCTTGTTGTTTATGTATGACGTCGTCGCGTATTTTAAGGTGGACTGAATAATAGCTGAGCGCATGGCATGTGGAGCAATAGCAAAGCACTGTCTAAAATCCCCTCCTAATAAAAGTACCTTTCCTCCAAAGGGAAAATTATTATTCATTAACGCAATGCCAATTGTCCGCGTATTTTAAGGTGGACTGAACAATAGGTGAGCGCATTGCATGGGGAGCAATAGTTAAGCACTGTCTAAAATCTCCTCCTAATAACAGTACCTTTCCGCCAAAGGGAATATTATTATTTATCAACGTTTGTAGAAGTTTATCAATGGAGTTGAGTAAGTGACTGGATGCCATTGTAAATTCATCAATAATTAATAGTGTGGCAAGACGGATGTCACGTGCATTGTTACTGTTCATTATCATAGTGGATACCGATGTTTCTGTGATTGGGACCGGTATTTTGAATAAGGAGTGACATATGTTTTTGGAGCCGAGACATTTTTTCTTCCGCGGTTTCAGAAGCGCGTTGTAGGTGCCGACGTGATTTGTGCATATTTGCGTTCTTGATTTGTTTCAGGGTGCATTGTTCCAATGCGATGTAAAATATGTCCACATACGCGAAAGCAGTATGGGCCATTGCCTTTTGGTGGCCTGATATTTACTCCGGTATATGCAAAAGCAAATGAACTATTGTAGGATCTAATGCAGTTCGTAAAGTTTTTACTTTCAGGTACTTCGTTAGTTAGAAGCTTCTGTAGATATGCAGGATATGAATGTAAAGGAGGCAGTGTAATTTGACCCTTTTGACAACAACGTGTAAATTCATTACTTGTATTGCCAGTTGTTTCTTCAGGGAAGTTAAGTGAATGACAATGATTGCAAATGACATTCATTAATCCCAATGAATTTTCATGAATAGTGGACTTATTATTGAACGCGTTGTCAGCTAAACTGGCGCAATCGTTTAGCAGGTGTCTGTCGTTGATGTCCTTGACGTGTATGTTTTGCTTGTGCCGTTTGAGATGCGTGTCGTTGTATGTGCAGGATTTGGGACGTGCTATTCTGGAGCTGTAATCGATTTGCCTGTGCTGTGTGAGAAGCCCGTTACAGTTTACGGCGTTCATTGTTTGTATTGAGCCTTGCCCGTTTTTGTATGTCGGTTAGTCGAGCTTTCTCTTTTTGGAGTGTTGCCTGCTTGTTTTCCGGCATTTCAGATGCGCGTTGTAGACGTCTGCGTTTATTTATTTTGTCCCTTCGCTGCCGTTTTTGCATCTGTGAGACTCTAGGTGTTTCGTTTTGAACCCTTGCTTATTTGAGCTTTGCGTTTTTGGAGCCGAGACATTTTTTCTTGGCGCGTAGCCTGACTTTTTTTTATCTCTGTTAGTGGAGGGGGTGTTTGTGTGTGGTGGGTCTGAATCCTCTTTTTTGTGTGCGTACCGTTTCGTGTGCTATGTGCCGCTTGCATCTGACTCCTTTCTTTTTGGTTTTCTAGGGGCGCGTCGCCTCATTTCTTATTTCAGTCACTGGAGGGGGGCTTTGTGTGTCGTGGGTCTCAATCCTCTTCTTTGTGTGTGTTCCGTTCGGCGCCTCATTTCTTATTTTACGTTGCTTTCCATCCGGTTTCCGTTGCTTGGAGGGGGGGGTTTTGTGGGGGCGCCTGCGCAGTACGTCTTTTGTGTCCACGGCCCATGGCCGGATGTCCCTGCGTCCATCCGGTTTACCATTCTCGTTTAGTAATATGGATATTAAATGGGTAAATTTGCCATTTTTGCCATCAATCTACACTCTATATCCCATAAGGACAAATATATTTTCAGAATGATTTGCGAATTTATTAAAAATCAAATACTTGAAACTCTCATTCCTATAAGTATTGAGACTCTTTACTGTGGCACTCAGGTACATCTTGTTTGCCTTCGTTATTCTTGAGATGTGTCTAAAACGTGATTGGAGTCCACCTGTGGTAAACTGAATTGATTGGACATCATTTAGAAAGACACACACCTGTGTATAGAAGGTCCCACAATTCACATTGCTTATCAGGCCCAAAACCAAGCCATGAAGTCCAAGGAGCTCCCTATAGACCTCTATGATCAATTTATGGTGAAGGACAGATCCAGACCAGGGGAGAGAACCATTTCTGTTTCCAGAAGCCTAGTGACTTCAATGATTGTGAATTGGAAGAAGTTTGGAATATCCAGCATTCTTCCTAGAGCTGGTCTTCCAGAAAAAGTGAGTAACTGGGCAAGAGGAGCTTTGTTCAGGGATGTGGCCAAGAACCCAATGGTCATTCTAATAGCAATTCAAGAGACCTGTGCTGAGATGGGAGAAACTGTCAAAATGATGACCATCTCAGCAGCACTCCATTAATCAGGAATTTATGGTAGTGTGACTAACTCCTGTTCGGAATTTGCTAAATGACTTTTAAAGGACTAAAGCATGAGGAGAAAGATTCCCTGGTCTAATGGACACAAAATTGAATGCCTTGGGCAGAACTCCCAAGACCAAACTCTGCTAATTACCTGCGTAATACCATCCCTATTGTGAAGCATAGTGGTGGTATCATCATGCTATGGGGGTGCTTTTCAGCAGCAGGAACAGGGAGACTGGTCAAAATTGAGGGGAGGGTGAATCCAGCCAAACAGAGAGGACTTTGAAGAAAACCTGCTCCAGAGTGCTTGCAACCTCAGACTGGCGCAATAGATATAATGCTGGAATGGCTTTGGACCAAACATCTGACTGTCCTTGAGGGACCCAGCCAAAGCCCAGACTTAAACCCCATAGAACATTTGTGGAGAGACCTGAAGATATAAGTTTATAGCCGCATCCAATTCAATCTAATGGAGGTTGGGAGGATCTATTGGGAAGAATGGGATACACTGCCAACATCCAGGTGTGCAAAGCTTGAAGAGACTTACACACGAAAAGACTTACCCATGAAAGCTGTAAGTGCTGCCAAAGGGTCTTCGACAAAGTATTGTATTAAGGGTCTGAATACTTCTATAAATGAGAAATTTCAGTTTTTAATTTTTGATAAATTTGCAAACCTTTCTGAAAACATATTTTAACTTTGTCGTTCTGGGTTATTGATTTTAGATTGATGGGCAAAAAAGGCAAATTCATCCATTTAAAAATAAATCTACAACACAGTGAAATCTGCAGAAAGTGAAGGGGTCTGAATACATTCTGAATCTACTGTAAAATTATTTAATTTTACCATATAATGTTATTTAGTGATTTATTTTTATTCATTTTTTTATATTAATTGTCCCTGATCCAAAATAAACCAACTAAACCAGGGGTGGCGAACTCCAGGGCTGGAGTGCCACAGTGGCTGCAGGTTTTCATTCTTACCATCTTCTTAATTAGTGACCAGTTTTTGCTGCTGATTACTTCTTTTAATTAACTTGACTCAGGCCCCATAGTTGTTTCTTTTTCTTTAATTAGCAGCCAAACAATAATGAGACACAAAACAAGCCACCACATAACCAGCTCCCCTGTGCCTATTGCACAATATCTGAAATTAAAGAGAGGTGATGGTCTTGGTAAGGTTGATCTCTCAGGTCACCAAAACATTTTGACGGTGCTCTTAGAAAGAACAGAAAAACAACAGTATTCAAAATGTGTGCTGTGGCAGAATGAGAGCAGCAACAAGCCATGGAATTAAATAATGGGTTTAATTAAGAGCAAGAATTGGCTTCTCATTAAGAAAGTGATTGGAGTGAAATTGGTTGGAGTTTGAAGCCCCAGTTTAGCTGGTCATCTGTTCGCTCGTTTCACATCTCATTTCTGCTTGGCTGTCATTTAATGAAGAAAGGAATGAATTCAGAGGGCTGAACTCTTCTAACAGGGCTATTAAAGTGATGGGGAAAAAGTTAATTAGCAGTGAAAACTGGTCACTGACTAGGAAAAGGGTTAGAATGAAAACCTGTAGCCACTGTGGCACTCCAGGCCTAGAGTTCTCCACCCCTGCACTAAACAATACATGTTTTTTTTTTTTTTAATGAGATGAACAATTATTTGTTTTTGACTTAGTCTCTTATCCGCAAGAACAGTGGATTTTCAGTAAGGTTTATAGAGTGTCTTTCTGAAAGTCCTTTTTGTTCAAAATAAATCCAGGGTCAATAGCAATGAATTTTGTATTTACACCTACATTCCCTGTTATTTTTAAAAGCAAGAAAAACAAATACGGCTCTGGCAGCAAATCATTCAATAGTGACAGAAGGCTTTGTAATGCATGCTGGCTGCCTCCAGTATACCATGTGACTTTCAGTAAGGTGAGCATGCATAGCTAGAGGGACAAATATTTGGTGTAAATATTGGAATCAATTATGTATGTGGCTGAATATCCTAATGCATTCCTGGAATTATTACATTGACTGTAACCTGCTGCAAGAGGATTGTTTATTTAATGCATATTGTAAGCAAAATTTGGTTCACCCATAGTGCTTGTCGTCTACTTCTTGCCCTCTCAACCCTGTGACTGATCCCACTATAGGATACGCGACTCAACTAGCTAAGGTAACCAAGGGCTCAGGATTAATCGTATCTCCATTTTAATATAAACATGTCATATAATGTATCCTTGTGTAATAAAATATTCCAAGAGGAAGATAAAATAGAAAATCAGAACACAAATCAGTGTAGGACTTTATCCAGTTTAGTCCCAAATTTCAACTCAGTGTTTCAGGTGTGAGGCTAGGATTTGATATCAGGTGATGGGCTACTTAAAACAAACTTAGTCACAATGGCCAATGGAATAAGGCAAAGGATAGGCCTTGCTAATAAAGTTAAAAGAAAGTGGAGGAGAGTGTAAACTGAGTAAAAATACATCTTAGACTGATGCCTGCTAGTAGGTGAGATGGAGGTGAGCCTTTTCTAGAATGGACAGTAAAGATCCTGGCTTATTTTGCGTCTTTTAGAGGCCTCACTCATCCTTTTCCTTAGTTAGAGATTTTGAGTCACAAAACAAGTTATACGGTGAACAGCTGGTTCATTTTGTTATTTGCCACTTATTGCTGATTGGCAGTTCATTAAGAAAACAAGGAACATTTCAAAAAGAATCAGTTTAAGACTCAAAGAACATAAGATATTTGACAAATGAGAGGAGCCCATTTGTTAAACTAATAGTTAATCTGTCCCAATATCTTATCCAGATTCTTCAACTCCATGTCTTGGTAGTTTGTTCCAGATTCCCTCAGCTCTTTGCATAAAGAAGTTCTTCTTGGTTTCAGTTTTAAATGCACTTCCCCTTAATTTCCACTGATGTCTTTGAGTATGTGATTCAAGAATGTTGCTGGATCAACTTTATCAATGCCTTTGAGGATTTTACATACCTGGATTAGGTCTCAACACAGTCTCCTCTGCACAAGACTAAACAGGTTTAATTCTTGGAATCTGTAAAAGCAGGCCAGAAATTAAGGGTTAGAAATTTTTATAAGGCAGTTAACAAAAATAAAAGCTGAAATTTAACCTGTGATGCACTGGCACCATCTGGGGATTGATCCTGCCTGGTGCCCTGTGCATGCTGGAATTGGCTCCAGCTCCCTATACCCTGCATAGCTTTAGAGGGGGTGGAAAAAGGTGATTCTCATGCAGTGGTGACACAGATAAAAGCTTCTTTATCTTAAAATGCTTTCTACATTGGTTCCATATTCTAAGTGAGTAAAGCACAATTGGGTTGTTAGTATATTGGTGATAACTTGCACTTATTGGGGTACAAAGCAAGGAATATAAAGAAGTACTGCAGGATTTTATTTCTATTGCGGACAAAGCCTGTTTATGTTCATCTGTTTGTGTCCAGGTTTTTATAGTTTGTATATTTGCTGCCCAGTAATAAAATTGAAAGTTAGGTAGAGCCATGCCAACTTCTGCCTTTGGCCTTTGTAGGGTCGCCCTTTGGATACGTGGATGTTTTGAATTCCAAATAAATGAGGTTATGTTTGAATCTAATTTCTTAAAAAATGATCTATTGATGTATATTGAAATGTTTTGAAATAAAAAAGAAGGACATACTGTATACAACACTCACTGCTTTAGAAAAAGGATAATTAAAGACTTCAGTCATCCTGCACTGTCATTTTTCCTCACTGCTGCCTTCTGGCAAACATTACAGGGCCACTGGAACTGACACCAATAGATTCAGGGACATTTTGTATCCACAAGTTGCAAGGTTACTGAACAGTCTATCATCTGCTATATAATAAAACACTAAGGTCCGTGTGACCAGTCCCTCAGAGCAATCTCATTGGTCAGTTTGACTTTGGTGTGATTGGTCAATTTGGCTTTGGTGATGCTATGAAAGAGGAAGGGCAAGTATGAGATGCACGAGGAGTTAAAGTACACGCTGAGTTGCCTTCAAAGGCGGAGGCAAGACAGGCATCTCAAAAATAATAACAGAGAATGTGAGAAGCAGGGTTTAAAAGAGAGAGAGCGCCAGTCAAGAGATGTTCAGACACACACGAATACAGAGGAAAGGCGCTGAAGGTATACACAGGGTAAGAGATAGCAAATATTTTTTAATTATTCAATCACCTGTCTTTGATAGATACTGTGGACTAGTAACAAATTTTGAAACATTACATTTCTTGATTTTTTGTGTTGTATTATTGTCAACTGTTGTAAAACTTTTATTGTGCCGTGTACATAACAATAAACTTGCCATGACCTAACAAATGTCCAAAAGTGAGTCATATAAGCCTCAAGGTTTAAAAGAGGCTGTCACCTGTTTTTGTACTCCATCAACCCTCCACCAACTCATGTCAGGAGTGTGAGCCCTGTGTTAGTCATCCTCCAGGTTTAGCGAGGTAAATATGGTAGAGGTCATTGCCGTCAATAGAGCTTTATGAGCATCCCTTTAGCTCAGCATGCTTATTATTTATCTTGGAGAATTTCAGGTTATAAGTTTGCATCCTGAACTGTAAAAAGCACATAGCAAGTTGGGGTAGAACTCTAACACAATAAATTTATTTTCAAAAGAAATAAGGGAGCAAAACAATACTAAGTGCCTTGAGCATGGGAAAGGTGCTATATAAATAAAATGTATTATTATTATTATTAACAAATAAAGTTTGCAGACACTTTTAAGCCAGGAAAATGGACCTGAATGAGTATTTACGTAGTGAAGTAACCAGTCATTATAGAAACAACAAACTGAATTATGGCTGTAAGAAGCAGTGCATCTCTGTTTAAAAACTTGGTAGAACAAAAATCTTTGTTTCCAGGATCAGTTGCTGGAACTGTAAATTTATATTTACTTTCAACTTTTACCAAAATGAATAATCAGAACCTTATTGTAAAGGGTGTTTTCTATAATGGGCTGCATTTGCTTTTATTTTTGTAGTTTTCTATACAATTTGAACTACACTTGAGTTCTTGTTATTCTCTGCTGTTGCTAATCATCAGGACAGTTTTTGAAACCACAGTATTCACTTACCAGAAATGCTTCACTGCCAACCAGACTAGAACATGATCATCCATGCCACAGAATGCCTGCTTGACGCCTTTGGTGATGGGATTGTGTGTCTGCTGTGCATATCTTAATATTATGTTTAGTTTTACTTGAAATACTAAAGCTCTTCTTAGTTAGAATATTTAAACATGCTAGAAGAAAGCTAAAAACAATTATAACTGCTATCCTGCAACATGACTCTTCCAAATGTATTTTCAGTGCATTGACCTGCCAACTATTGTGTTGTAATATTAAGAATTGATTTCTGGTCTGCTCATATCGAACTGTTTGTAAATACCTTAGTGTTAGGTACCTGTATTTTTATATAAATTCTGTCTATTTTTGTTTTCGAATTTAGTGTGCCAGTAGAAAAGAGTAAATTTCACATTTCCAAACATTACTTTTTCAAAAAATTAAATGTTACAGAGAACGTTTTGTATGTTGTTAAAGAAAATAACCTAATAAGTAATAGATCATTTTCCCATAAGAACTTGATTACTTTGAAGGTATTAAACATAGCCCAGTGCATGATTAAACAAAGATAACAAACTGGTGCTACTGATCAATGAAATAATGAGTTTTTTGAACCAAACTGATAACTGAAACAGAAATGGGTATAGAAGGAATCAAAATGAGAGAAAGACCACCAGACCAAACTGTGAGGTGATGACAGTTTAATCTTCAAATAATCAATCATCAATTCTTACACCATGGCAAGAGTAAAAACATAGCAGGAAGACAACAAGATGGCCATCCTAGTCCAATGGCGTAGCAGTTTGCTGAAGGCCCCTGTGCAGGCAGCGCCCTGAGGTGGGCCCGTCCTGTCTAGCATAACTGTTAGTAATTTATTCGCAAATAGATCCTAGGGGCCGGCTGGGCAGTGGCGTCCACAACCGCGTCACCATCAAATCACACACCAGTGACAAACAAACCAACTCTCTAAACAGAATTTGTAATAAGTTTTTTAATTGCTTTATTACAGCTGCTGTAAGTTAGCAAAAGTAAAATTAATTGTGAGAATAAAATGTGGGAGGTGTGGGTAGTAGTAGTACATACATATATGTAAAATGTGGACCCACTTAATTTTCCAAGACAACTTTGTGAAGGAAGATGATTAAATATAACATAAGCTAGAAAGTAGAAACTGTTCTGTGCTATAAAATAAAGCAATTTCAATTTGTAACAAATTAAAACAACAACACCAACTGACAGGACACTACTACACAATCGACCTGTTTTACACAAGTTCTGAGAAAATGGACATCATAAAGTGGTCACACTCACAAATCCTCACAGTAGTGACACTAATGCACTTAAGCACAATAAAACAATGTACACAATAAAACAGATTACAGATTTGTTAAACTGTTAAAGTTTAGGAAGATGGAACTGACTGACAAAGCACAAATCTTATTACTTACAATATCACTAGTATCTTAAAATACTTGCTTGCGTGCCTTCTGTAGCACAAAAGTCTCAACAAAGTTTGACACATCTCGTTTTCGATTCAGAGTACAGCCAAGCCACTAAGTTTGTCTTGCTACGTGGTGCTTCTGTGGTCGTTTTTAATGAGTTTTAACTTGGAGAACGATTGTTCACACGCAGCAACAGTCACTGGTATAGTCTGTAGTAATGTGTAAGCCGTGCAAACGTCACTGAAAGTAGACGACAAGGCACAGTGATCTATCAGTGACAGTTCAGCTCCTTCGAAAACAGTCGACTTGGTCGACATGATGGTTTGAAAACATGCACGAAATGACAACAATTGAGTGGAAAACGCCAGTGAAATGTCAGTGCTATGGCGTTCAATGAGAACATTGGCAGCAGCATACAATTCGTCGTCAGCCATTGTTGCAGAGTTGATGGTAACAAGACATTGAACGTTGAAGCCACTGCATTGAGACTGTGAAACTGCTGTTTTAGTTATTAAAAATAACTAAAAAAAATAAGTAAAAAGTTATTAAAAAGTACTAAAAAGCTTTTTTTTTAATCTATATGGCCCAGAGTAGGCCTCCCAAGCTTGTAGGCCCTTGCACTTTGCACAATCCATTGCTACACCATAGCATCCTACATTAGCAAGGTGTACATTTACCAAAGAAGAAATTTCATTGAAGATAAGAGTTTCAAAAATGTGCCGTTCTGGTTCTTCTGAAGAATTGGGCTGAGGACAGGAAATACAGCAATCATAAACTGAGTGTAACAGATGAGAGATACGTCAAACGTCACAAGCAATCACTTCTTAACCCACAGAAACCACTGGAACCCAACTACATCCCTTTACTAGCCAGAGAAGTCGGAGGTCTGCAGTGGAAACAAAGCCAAGAAACTTACCTACACACAAAAACACAAGGACTGGGGTGCTGTACAATGGCAGCAGGTGCTCTGGACTGATGAGTGAAAATTTGACATTTTTAGCTTTAACGAGAGAAAGTCGGACTATAAAAGTGCAGCAGAGCACTACATGGAGAAGTGTCTGCAGCAAACAGTGAAGCACGGCGGTGGTTCCCTGCCGGTTTGGGGCTTTATTTCTGCAAACTAATCTGAAGATCTGGTTAGAAATAATGGAATTTTTAATGCTGAAATGTACAATACAAGCAGATACTCCTTCATTATTAAATACCATCAGGACAAAGACCTCGAACATATGTACATCCAAGATTGTGAACAACTGTCTTGAGCAAAAAGAAGAACAGGGGGTTCTGTAGCAGGTGATATCACCTCCAAAGAGCCCTGATCTCAACATCATTGAGGCTATCTGGAAGAGAAACAGAAGCAAGCGAGACAGCGATTCCTATACTTTCTCTATACTATTGTGACGAATTGTGAAGGAACGCCTCTGGGGAACAAGTATAGACAGAATAGTACTTCCCCTTGGGATGCTAGAGGGCAGCCCCCATGCGTAGCAGTGGTGCCTCGTATTCCAGCAGAGCTCCATGGGAGATGGAGTGCTCTACAATCCTGTTGGGATCTGGGTGTGCCGCCAAGGGGTTCTGCAGTGGTTCCTGAGCCCGTGTGGGTGGTTCTTCCGCCATACCCGGAAGTGCAGCCAGAAGTAGGTCATCACACACCTGGAGCACTTCCGGGTGGGCTATAAAAGGAACCAGGAGTCAGAGTCGGGTGGTAGCAGATGAAGCTTGCCGGAGAGGAGTGGTGGAGAAAAGAGAAAGACAAAAAGAAAGTAAACTGTTGTGTGGATAGTGGTTATTGGGACTGTGTTGTGCCTGTGGGAATGGGGACGGCATTGCCCACAGGTGAAGAAAAGAAAAATAAAACATTTATTTGTTTTTATAAGTGTGCCTCCTGTGTCTGTCTATGTCGTGTTGAGCGCTCATATAGCGCCTTTGTCACACTATGTATACAAGAAAGTAAAAATGGGCCCTTTTTAGAATTGCTAAAGTGTATCTGCTGATAGTTTGCTAATAGAAAGCACGGTGGCACAACTGATGAGTTTGAGACACATTTAGTCTCACTAACTGCCCTGGTGTATGTGTGTGTGGCCCGCCATTACACTTTGCTTCTAGCAGATCTGGTGGTGCAGTGTTTAGTGGTGCTCTCTTACAGCTCTTCTTATGATATATAGAATATCACAAGGCACAAATGTTTAGCATGGACCAGAAGAACCATAAAGGCGATGAACAAAGTATATTTAGGAAAATGAGAAAGCATCAGAACCATACAGCCAAAGAAACAATTGCCCCAATCAGAATATGAAAAACTGGAATTTAAGGTCAGAAAACAAACCGAAAAGATGCCTAACTGCCATTTCGTTAATAACCAGACATTCTTCAGGAAGTGTTTGCTTTAAATTTTTAATTGTTGGGCAAAGAATGAAGTATTGTCACCATCCTTAAATAATTACTGGTAATGACGTCACATAACATTGCATATGGTGATCACAAGGTGGCAATGCTGCATTATTCCTACAACAAAACCAGTCACAGCCAGTAGGAAAATATAAAAGTAGAGGTATGGAAAGATCAAAAATAAAGCAAAAAAGTTAAAAACACTGATTGAACCTAATAATTTACTCAGGATGGTTCAAAATGCCATAACCCTGTTGCCATTGATGAGACTGAGGTTGTCCGTGTGTAGTCTTCATGCCCCCCAGAGGTACCTGTGAATTTTCTTTGGGTATTCCAGTTATTGTTATCATGAAGATTTACTGTACATGTTAGGCAATTGCCATTGAGCTTTGTGTGGGAGACTAATGGTGTGTCTAACCTTCACCCCAGAGACAAAACAAAGTTTGTGTGATGTGTACACAGTTTAACTTGAGTGGTGATATCATCCAACCTTCAAAAACAAAACATAACAAAAAAATAATGATTCCTCTTTGTTAATATCTCTTCCCATATTTAACCACCAGTCTAGTGTTTCAGCTTTCAATTCTAAAATATTGTGACCCATTTTAATTTCAAAATGTTAAATGGATTGCAGCACCAAGAACAACCTGTTCATTTGCCACAAATACAGTGCCTATAAAACGTGTTCGCACCCTTGGAAGTTTTTACATTTTATTATTATACAACATTGAATGACAGTGGATTTAATTTGTCCTTTTTGACACTGGGCATAAAAAAAAGACTTCCTCACTGTCAAAGATGAAAACAGAGCTCTGTAAAGTGGTCTAAACTAATTGCAAATGTAAAATATGCAGTAATTGATCATGTAAGGACTCAGTCCCATCTAAATCATCGCTGGTGCAGCCAATTGGTTTTGAAAGTCACATAGTTAGTTAAATGGACACCCTCTGTCTATAGTCGGGTGGGTTTCAAGTGATTATTACCCCTGTATCTGGATGTTCCAACTTGAAGTGAGTCAGCCTGGTAGCCTAATCTACACAATGAAGACAAAAGACATTTGTGAAAAGGGGTTTGAAAAGCTCCAGTCAGTGGATAGAGGCAAGAAAATATCCAAGTCAGTGAATATCATTTGGAGACTGGTTCAATCAGTCATTAAGACACAGAGAGAGTATGGTACCACTGCAAATCTGCTAGAGCAGCCCATTCACAAAGTATGAGTGTTCGTGCCAGAAGAAGACTAGTGAGGTAGGCCACCAAGAGACCTATGACACCTCTGAAGAAGTCACAAGCTACAGTGGATGAGATTAGAGAGGCTTTGCACACAGCAAGTGTTGGCGGGGTGCTTCACCCTTTATATGCTTTATATGTCAGTGGCAAAAAAAAAAAAAACAAACATTCATGACATTTCCGCAAAAAGGCATATGGCGACTCTGAAATCACCTGGAAGAAGGTTCTATGGTCTGATGAGATGAAAAGAGAGCTTTTTTGGCCATCAGACTAAACATTATGTTTGAACACTGCACATTATCAAAAACACACCATCCCCACTTTGAATCAAGGTGATGGCAGCATCATGCTGTGGAGATGCTTCTCTACTGCAGGCCCTGGAAAGCTTATTAGGGTCAAATGAATGGAGCAAAATCCAGAGACATTCTGGAGGAAAATCTGATGCAGTCTGCAAGAAACTGGGAGATTTGTTTTCCATCAATACAACAATACCAAGCATTGGAATGGCTTATAAACAACAATGTTAAGTGTCCTTGAGTGGGTACGTCAGAGTCCAGATCTCAATCCAATTGATAATTGTTAATTAATAATAATTAATAATTGAAAAAGGAGGTCCACTCTCGATGCTCATGCTGTTTGACAAAGCCTGAATAGTTTTACAAAGATGAATGGTGAGAGAATGCAGTGTCCAGAAGTGCAAAGCTGACAGAGACCTGTGCACACAGACTCAAGGCTGTCATGGCTGCCAAAGGTGCATCAGCTATACACTGTCTTGAAGGGGGTGACCCTACATGATCAATCATTTTGTGTTTTATATTTTTAATTAACTTAGACCACTTTGATTTCACTTTGACATTAAAGAGGCTTTTTCTGTTGATCAGTGTCAAAAAAAGCCAAATTAAATCCACTGTGGCTCCATACTGTATTACAATAAAATATGAAACTTCTAAGGGATGAAAACCTTTTATTGGCACTTTACACTCATCGCAAGAATATTGCATTTCAAAGATAAAATGTTAGGTCACGCTCATGAATCTAAAACTGGGTAAACTCCACACCTTGCCTGCCTTTCACCACACTGGACTATTGCACTTCTGCTGGCCTCCTTTAACGGACACCTGATGTCCATTCTTATGTATCTGCCACACTGTAAAGACAACCTGCTACACTTTAAACTGTTTCTTAGCCTCAGCTGACTTGTGCAACTATGGAAATTATAACCATAGCTGGCAGGACACCAAAACAGACGCATTGGTAATATCTATTCAAATTACAGTCAACATGTAAAAAAATTGATTTCCAAGAATGAAAAAACCGCAGTGACCTCCGGTTGCCATTTGCTTTATTTAATGGAAAAAGATATATTTCAACTATAAATGTACAAATGACCACAAGGTAATTGGAAGTTGTCTTTTAAATCCAGTTAATTATTGACTTCTGATGACAAATGCCACACATTTCCATGAGTTACCGTAAATGAAGAATATCCGAAGATATAAAAATGTGTAAATATTTAGACATGCATTACTGCAGAAATCTGTGATCTATGACTGTATTTCTGTCAGACTACTAATGCAGATTGATTACAGTGAAATCAATTTCCTGAAGTAAAAGATTTGATTTTGATTTTCTATTGTTTGATTTCTTTAAATGAAAGAGCATGAAGGCCTTTTAAACTAATATTACAAAATAAATATCTAAAATCTATGAGACAAAATGTGAGTTAACTATTACATGGCTGACAGAAAACAGGGAAGTTAATCAACTGAGGGATTTATGAGTCCAAAAAGAGGAGGTGACATTAATGCTTGGCTTTGCACTTTGCATTGATCTAATCATTAGAAATTTAACCTAAAAAATGAAAAAACGATCTCAGGAGAGAGAGAAATCCAAGCAAATAAAAGAACAAATCAATATCTGGCAATGAAATTGCAAACTTACTCAATTCCTCAGGGAAATGGAAGATGAAGCACCATTCCCTGGCACTGCACCTTCACTAGGAAGATCAGATTGTTTACTTTATCTACCAGTTTGGTTTACTTGATCCTTAAATGTTATTTACTATCACTGCCCTAGACACCACATGTCTTATATTGTTGTCAATGTCATTTACATTTTGGTTTAAAGTGTATTTTTGTTTTTAGAATCAATCAAGTTTGTCTCTACCTACAGAGTACATCCACTCATGTCAGTCTGTTGAAAGACTTTGTATTAAGTAAGAAAGGTCTTTAAAAGCTGATGTTCTGGATAATTCATTAGGCCCATCTGTTGTAAGATATTTACTGAAATCTTCACCGTATTCACATAAGGCACATTTTTTTCTCCCATAGACATGCAGGTTAGGTTAGTTGTCACGCCGTCCTGTATGAGTGTGTGTGTCCTGTGATGGACTGGCATCACCTGCCTTGATTCTATCCTGCCAAGAAATGCCCCAGTGCTTAAAACTTAGTTCTGAATTTAATGGGTTACATAATGGAATGATCAGTAAATGGAAGTGCAAGACTAGAGGACAGTTTCTCTTACAAGCAGTCAATGTTTGGAGTACAAAATTGGGAGGCACTTGGAAACAAAACTTACTTGCAGCTTTTCAGAGCTATTGGGTGAGGCATTAATGAGCTAAAAGTATGACGTTCTGTGTCTCTCAAAACATTCCAGCTTTATCAGCCACAATTTATTCGTAAACAATGCTTATCTATTCCACATTTTAGACATGACTAATTTCTCAGTGTGGTACATTATATAAACACTGCACTGCAGTATCTGTTTTTGCATCCTGTTAAATATCTAATGAAGTGAGAAATCTGAATCTCGGGCAGAGGACTAGCAGCTCCTCACCTCCAGCTAAGAAATAAGAGTGCAGCTCTCAGCATCATTACTGACTGTACAGAATTAAAGAGTTTATTGTAAGTGGTTTGTATCCTATGAGGTGCTCATTTTTGTTGTCAATTCTATTTTGACACGCATAGCACATTGTTTACAGAGCACTAATAATGTAGCGTGTATGATGAGCGGCTGTGAAAGGCCTGCTTCGTGTATAATGGAGTTGTCATATGTGCTAAGTTAGTGTTATGATACGGTTTTACCATCTAACTCTGACATTATACATTGGTAGTGCTGCTGCTCTGCAGTAAGGGGTCCAGTATCCCTGTGTGGAGTTTGCATGTTCTCCCTATGGGTTTCCTCCGGATACTCTGGTTTCCTCTCACTGTCCGAAGACATGCAGGTTAGGTGAATTATTGACATTAAATTGGCGCATGTATGTTTGGTGTGTGTGTGTGTGTGTTCGCCCTGCGATGGACTGGTGCCCTATCCAGGGTTTGTTCCTGTCTTATGCCCTATGCTCCAGCACTTCCCCAACCACAACCCTGGTCTAGATTAAGTGGGTTAGAAAATGACATAACCCTGATATTGTGAAACCTGTGGCAAAGAATTACAAAAATTGAAAAAGATTTAGTTACATAATAAGCAACTCAACCACACATCTCTTCACCTCCAGGTCTCATACAATTCCGTCACTCAGATAAAGGCTGAAGTAATTAGAAAAGCCCTTCATATAAAGTGGAATATGACAATAGCTGACTTCAATGAACATAAAAAGTGTACTTTAAAGAATTTCTTTCAGCTTCAGAATGTAATGAATTTGCTGGATAAAGTTAATATGTGTAAACAAGTTAGCTTAATACTGTAATATTGCCCCATAGAAGATATGTCACAGGGCATGGGAGAGCAGCAAATGTTGAACGCATTCATGACTGTGTAGGCTGACTGAAAGTGACAATGCTTTGTTATACAGTACTCTTCATATTAATTAACTAGCTGTCCCCCATGGCTCCGCCCACCTAGTATCAAAACAGGACAGCAAGGAGGGCCCTGCCCAGCTCCTCACTCCTGACATCACATTTCCCCCTCTGCCTGCAGCCTCTGTCTCAGATTAGCACGAATATATCACTCCTGCAAGCGAACTAAGATTCTTAGCGCGATGAGAGAAGTCGCAAAATTAATTGGAATGTTCAAGCAAATTCTAGAAAAAAAACTTGATCTAAATCTGTTAAGCAGTTCTCTCGTTCGCTAGCTAAGTAGAGGTAAGGAACACCCTGAGGCTGGCACGTGAGTGAGGAGGGTCCTGTCCCCTCCCCTTGGCCTGCTGAATGTGTCTCGGATTCGTGCAAATAAATCAGTAACGCCAAGTGAACTATGATCCATCCATCCATTTTCTAACCTGCTGAATCTGAACACAGGGTCACGGGGGTCTGCTGGAGCCAATCCCAGCCAACACAGGCCACAAGGCAGGAAACAATCCTGGGCAGGGTGTCAACCCACCGCAGGTGAACTATGATACTTAATGCAATGAGAGAAGATGCAAAATCAACCGGAACGTTCAAGCAAATTATAGAAGAAAAACCCAATCTAAATCTGTTAAAAAAGTGGACAGATATACGGAGAGACAGACAGGTGGACGGATTTTATATATAGAGAGAGATGATAGGTTGAATCCATCCATCCATCCATTTTCCAACCCGCTGAATCCGAACACAGGGTCACGGGGGTCTGCTGGAGCCAATCCCAGCCAACACAGGGCACAAGGCAGGAAACAATCCCGGGCAGGGTGCCAACCCACCTCAGGACACACACAAACACACCCACACACCAAGCACACACTAGGGCCAAGTTAGAATCACCAATCCACCTAACCTGCATGTCTTTGGAATGTGGGAGGAAACCGGAGCGCCTGGAGGAAACCCACGCAGACACGGGGAGAACATGCAAACTCCACGCAGGGAGGACCCGGGAATCGAACCCAGGTCCCCAGATCTCCCAACTGCGAGGCAGCAGCGCTACCCACTGCGCCACCGTGCCGCCCAGGTTGAATGCTTAGCTGAAAAAAAAAAACATGTTTAATATTAACTCACAAGGTTTTTAGTTTATTCCCATTCATTTTTATAAATTGCAATAATCAATTCTGACCTGATCTCTGGGGATATCAAGAACACTTGAATAGGCAGAGACATCACCAGAACTCTCAACACAATCTGTCCTTGTGAGTTACATTTTAACACACTAGGCCTGAAATTTGGGAACCATGAGTGTCAACATCCTAAACCTCACCTGCAAGACAGAGGATACTAAAATGAGAGAAAATTTAGTAGTCGTTTTCAAGAAACAGGAGCTTACAAAGATGTCGAGAAAGCTAGGCCATCTGTCTTCATGTGAATTTTGGGACAGAAAGAACCTCAGGGGGTTGTTCTGGATATGGTGTGTGTGCCATAAAGCTAAATGGCTCCAGAGAAACAAGCATGCAAAAGAAAAAAAAATTCATACTTAATTTAAAATTGTTTATGTCTGTGAGCATACAGACAGAATTTGGGTGGGGATTATTTGCAAAAGTAAAAACTGCCTTTATTAAATGATGCTTACAACTTTAACAAGACTTGCAAGGAGGATTAACTGTGGCGTGTCAGTTCAATGCAGTTATTTGTGTAGCTGAAGTGCAAATTCAGCAAGCGGTTTGTAGAAATTGTCAGTTTTGCAATAAAACTGTTTTGAAAAACTTCAGTAGAGCATAGAAGAATGCTTACATGAAATATTCCCATTTGTTATTCCTTTTTGTTCCTTTTAGGAGTTAGTGTTGAAGGAACAGAAGGTTTGCTGTGCTTTGCTTTTCGGAGGTGTATAAGAAGGCATCAAACTGTGCGAGGATGATTTATTTTTATTTGATTTTTTTGTTGAATGGTTTTGTAGCATTATTCTATTTTGTAGCACATTATTCCTAATAGAGTGGTGCCCAATCCAGGTGTTGTTCCTGCCTTGCACCTTATGATTGCTGGGATAGGCTCCAGCTGCCCCACAACTCTGCCCTCGATAAGGGAGTGGAAGATGGATGGATAGATTATTTATAACATTATTATAATTATAAGCTCAGCATGGCATAAAAGTAAATATATACGATAGATAGATAGATAGATAGATAGATAGATAGATAGATAGATAGATAGATAGATAGATAGATAGATAGATAGATAGATAGATAGATAGATAGATAGATAGATAGATAGATAGATACTTTATTAATCCCCAAGGGGAAATTCACAATTGTAGGATGCATGACTAGGGCAGATTTCCACCAAAGCCTTAAGAAGTAAAATAATCAGCAGGAACAATGAATAACAACGTGTTAGGTCAGCGCATCCTATAGTGTCCAGAACTGGTGTAGCTGGCATGATTACCAGTTATTTTTCAGCACAAAAATTTTGTCACTTTTCTTTAATTGTTTGCCTATCCATTTTATGTGGATGCATGCTGGAAAGAAAGAAATCCAAAAAAGGTGCTTCACCACTGTTATAGTGTTTACAGACTAAATTTGACAAACCACCTAGTGCAGATCTCACTGTTGAGTTGTGACTAGTGCTGGGCGGTATACCGGTTCATACCGAAAACTGTTTTTTATTATTGTTATGATATGGATTTTTCTTATACTGCAACACTGGTTTAAATTGCCTAAACAACGTTCGGAACGTGGTGCAGTGGGAAACTATTTAAGGGGGACCTTTTTCACTGCTACACCGCTAAGCACATGCAATGGAGTACATGTGTTAGTGGAAGTGTTGCGCAGGGGCTCTTTTTCACTGCTACACTGCTAAACAAGCATAAAACGAGGTACATGAGGTATTGCGCAGTGAAAATGGACAGAGAACATTCTGAAACTGAAGCTGTAGCAGACGATAAAGTTGAACATGATGACACAGAAGAACTTTTGCTGGAAAAAGGAGTCACGTCTGTTGTCTGGAGATATTTTAGATTTAAAAGGTTGGATGTGGACCATTATGTTCAAATGTGTGAATACTTTTTCTATACTACTGGATAATACTGCAAGCCAAGTTGTACTTGTTTTATTTTTTTTTTCAATACTGTGTAATGTATCTGGGTACTGTGTAATAGTGTGACGATATGTTGACTTTATTATCGACATTTCCACTTTAATCTCGACGTTTATGACAAGAATAAAGTTGACATTTCTACTTTATTCTCGCCGTTTTTTGAGATTAAAGTTGACATGTTGACTTTATTCTTGTAATTTGTTATTAAAGTAGAACATCATAAAGTAAACTTCATCTTAAAATGAATATTTAATTTACTAGATTTCCTCAAACCCCGTCATAAGTTATGTAGCACATTAAATGCTTTGTGTTAAGTGTTCCCGGAGCCATGTTAATTGTTACGTGCTTCTTAAACTGACTTCCTCTTGCACTAAGAGGAGGTGCAGGCAGCACACAGAATACATTAGTTTCATGATATTCCTGTTCCCTGAACATTTAGAATGCTAAGATAAATACTTGATATCATTTTCATGATGAAATGCATTAAAGCAGGTATTAATCATGTATGGGCACGGTGGCATGGAGATTGCACTGCTGCCTCGCAGCAATGGGATCTCGGGTGTTACCTTCCTTGATTTTGCATGTTTTTCTGGTGGGTTTACTTGGCGTGCTTCAGTTTCCTTTCAAAGTCATGTAGGATGTGGGGTTTTGTTACGTTATATTGGCCCTGCTAGTGTATGGGTTGCTCGTATTTACCCTGTGATGTGCTGGCGCCACGTTCAGGATTTGCTCCTGCCTTGCACACAATGCTTGCTGGGATGGGCGCAACCCTGAATGGACGGTATAATTAAACATATATAACGAGGATTTTTTTTTAAAGTTCTGAACACTCCGTGGTCTTAAGTTTATAAATAGTTTTAATTTCACAAGGACGTTTATTGTGTGGCGATTGGTTATGTGGAGAAAGAAAAAGGAAGGATTCGGGACTGGGGGTTTAATACGTCAGAAAGAGATGGCACGCATGTAATAAAGAAAGCCCGCTCAGAAGAACATCCATTGAATTCTGTGTTCGTGTCTTCAACCACCAGATCACGAACCCAACATTTACACAATTTTTAAGTTAAACCAGTGCAATACTCATTCATATATCCAGTTTTTTGGAGCCTTGTCACACCTGCCATAAAGTTCTCTACACTGAACATACACCTGGGTACCCCTTACTGCGAGGGAGCAGCACTACCGTGCATGTTTAATACCTGCTTTAATGCATTTCATCATGAAAAATTATCTTGGCATTCTACATTTTCAGAGAGCAGGAATATCATGAAGTGAATGTATTCTGTGCGGTGATCGCTGCCTCTTAGTGCAAGAGGAAGTCCGTTTAAGGAGCGCATAATGTGTAGGAAACACTTAACACAAAGCATTTAATGTGCTACATTAACTTATGATGGGGTTTGAGAAAATCTAGTGAATTAAACATTGATTTTAGGATGAAGTTTAGTTTACGACATTCTACTTTAATGACAAAATAAACTGAGATAATAAAGTGGAAATGTCAACTTTAATCTCGACATATAGTTTTTTTTTTCTTCACCGTGGTCTTAATACGCTTCCGTAGGGCTATACCACAAACAGCATTATAAATGCAAGTTGCAGTTTTATTATTTATGTATATAGCTTAGCTTGAAGCAAGGTCCATATATTAATGCAGTTTGCCTTAATGATGGTTCAGTTGGTAAAGATGTCATCACCAAGTTGCATTTGTTTTATTTTATTTTAATTTGGTGAATACTGTGTAATGCACCTGGGCTTGAAGTCTTGGAAGTAATAGTATTATTACTGGAAATTGCACTATTATTTATTGTATTGTTATTATTTATTAATTTAAATATTATGTAGTTTAATGATGGTAAAGTTGTTTAAAAAGTCACTTTAACGTGTCAGTGGACAGAGATTGTTAACATTAACAAAGTGTAGTTGGTTTACAAAAAATATTTACTGTTTATTCCTTTTCTAAGACATGTTCAGTGCAATACAACTTTTGACAAGCACCTCTCGATATTTTACTAAGTCTAAATGCCTCTTTGGATGGTTGAAAATATATTGTCAAAATTTTAGTTTAAGTGGTTTGCAAACTTTGTTCAATAAAAAGATTCTATATTTTGACTGCATCTGTCATACAATGTGATTCCTTCTCTATATTAGTGCCACCCCCTCGAAAACTATCACTTTATGGGGCCATGCAAACCTGTATTAATACTTGTGTGCACATAAAAATTTTTTTGTACAATGTACAATTCTCATCACAGTGGAATAGGTTATTCTTAGCCAGTAATTGCAGTGGAAAATGTGGTTAACATCCACTCATGCATAGGAAAAAAAATACCATCCAATACCGTGAAACCGGTATAATTTTGAAAAATACATCCATCCATCCATTTTCCAACCCGCTGAATCTGAACACAGGGTCACGGGGGGTCTGCTGGAGCCAATCCCAGCCAACACAGGGCACAAGGCAGGAACCAATCCCGGGCAGGGTGCCAACCCACCGCAGGACACATACAAACACACCCACACACCAAGCACACACTAGGGCCAATTGTAGAATCGCCAATCCACCTAACCTGCATGTCTTTGGACTGTGGGAGGAAACCGGAGTGCCCAGAGGAAACCCACACAGACACGGGGAGAACATGCAAACTCCACGCAGGGAGGACCTGGGAAGCGAACCCAGGTCCCCAGGTCTCCCAACTGCGAGGCAGCAGCGCTACCCACTGCACCACCGTGCCGCCTTGAAAAATACAGTGATATAGAATTTGGTTATACCGCCCAGCCCTAGTTGTGACTATAGTGTAGCAGTTTAAATGCCAGTAATACTCTCCACTGATAATTGTCATAGATATGGGGAGTCCCCCTTTAAAATAGATTTTAAAATTAGACTGGGTTCTCTAATCATAAAGTGGTCTTGTTCATATGAGAGTTTCATGGATTGCTTTCAAAGCTTACTATAGTACTTATGTTATTTTAATTTGCTTGATTGAGTTGAATTTTGTCTTGTGACCACAAGAGGGCGCCTTAAACCACAGTCCCAGCAACATACCACATATATAAAAGAATAAAATAAAAGACTTCTATACCTTTTCAGGAACCTTTGCACAATCCTTTTGTCACATTAATAATAATAATAACAAGCCACCAAGTCTCCAATAAATGGTCTCTTGGGTCTTCTTATCCTTTTTTGCCTCTGCTGAGTATTGCCCACTGCTGCCCGACTCCAACTCGCCCATGTGTAGCAGTGGGCTTCTTTTTATGTCGGACCTGGGAATGCTTCCGGTATCATTCTGTCCACTCTAGGAAGCACTTCCAGGTCATAGACAAAGTAGAGTGGACCTTCCCTGACTTATCCCAAGGGACCCCTACAGGGCTGCACTTCCAGACTCCATTTCCCTAACACCCCTGCAGGTGTCCCAACTGGGCTCTTACACGAGGACCACTGCCACCTAGCATATGGGGGATAGACCCACTCCCAATTTCTGGCTTCCTCTGGCCTCTCCATTATTTTATAATGGCTGGGCACGATTTAATTTTTCTGCCCACCTGAACAATGACATTTCTCTCGCACCTCCCATCCTGGTTATAGTTCATGCTCTCTCCTGGCCAGGATGCCTGGTCGTAAGCCAAAGTCCAAATATAATGATTTTTGCAAAATTTAAAAAGAGGTATTCCTTCACACAAAGACCCATGGAACTGTGCAAATGAAACATGAATTAACTGAAGAAATGGCATGACATATATTGAGTTTTAATGGCACTATGATGTTTCCACTGTGTTTTACAGAGAGACAATCAAAACCAAGATGCTCCTGAATTGTTTTGCAGGTATTTTGTGGATTCTAGAGTAAAAAGTACAGATTAGTGACAGATGGGGCTGTTAAAAGATTGAGAGACTATTCAGGTGAGGAGATCTGGTTGACTTGCCGGTCAGTGTTTCACCATTTGGAAACCCCTAACAGGCACACCACTGAGAGAGAGCCCACTGAGCTCATTAGCTTTAAGTACTTCAATATCTAAGTCAAAGCTGAGGAGTTAATTATAAAGGCATGGCTAGGACATGGAAACATTACAACAATATTGACAATAACAGGCCATTCCCTCAAGGAACCTGCCAGTCTAGTTCCCCTTATTTAGGCAAAATGACATTAGATTCAGTTTTGAAGGTCCCCAATGTTCTACTGCCTACCACACAGCTTGGTAATGTATTCCATGTGTCTATGACTTGAAGAAATGGTTTGTAGCATCTTTGTAAAATCTGTCATTGTCCACAGGATAGTATGCTTGACACATGATAGTTGCAGAGTTCAGTCTAGCCCTATAATGAAGACATAGGCAGGCACTGGTTAAGACAACATATTGTATCATACAGGAAGAAGATGGCATCCATCAAGTATGATATACCATGTATATGTGCCAAGTCCCCCAAATAAGATGACACACAGAGAACCAGCACAAATTAAGAAATCTAAATGTGACCTGGGTAGACATTTGTTATGTTCCTCCTGGATATTAGGGTGCAGGAGACTTGGTAATAGAGAGAATTCAAAGAGCTCCTGCCAAAAGTGAGACAAAAGGAAAAGAAGGAATGTCAGCACCTCCTTGCTGATAGTATTAAGCAGTTGTGGGACCATACAACAGGAGGCATAGGTGCTTCCAAAGGCGTTTGACTCTTTAAGGCTTACAGAATGTTAAGAAGTTCAAAAACACCAGGAGCTGCTAGAGAGAGCCTTAGCCTTGTGTTCCTGGAGCAAATTCATCACCAAAACCTTTAAAGTTACTGAGGATCCAGGTCAGAAGTAACTCCAAGCAAACAGGCTTACAGCATATACCGTATATAGGATGAAGAAGACAAGCAGAAAGAGAGTAAAATATAATTGGGAAACTGGAGAATGGAACCCTCTTTGAGAAATTGACAAGTCATTCTATAAGTCAAAATGATGGAGTCAAAAACATGGCGAAAAGGGGAGTGAAGCCTCCAAAATGCTATCTGCAAAGCCGTTGCAGGACCTTCATTAACCAGCTTAGATAAAGTTCACCCCAAGTTAGCCAGTGTCCATCTGGCGTCTGCAAGCTGAAGCCTATCCAGATCCGCTGCTGAGATTCTCTGTCTGACTCAATCTATAGCCAGAGTGAGGTGCTAGGAGCAGTGAAGCCAGGGTGGCCCCGCCTCTGGTGTTCATCCCCACATTACACAAGTAACAGTGGAACATTTATGAAGATAGTATGTAAATATTAAAAAAATAAATAGATAAAACAATTGACATAGAAACATCAAGAATAATAAACTAAAATGAACAAAAACAACAATTAAACAAAAAATACACATAAAATCAGGCTGACACATAACACAGGACAACAAGAGATTCGGTTGCTCCTGTTATTTTGTCCTCTTTGGTCTGTTTTCTTTTACTAAAACTCCTTTAATTAGGAATTTTTGGTCGCTGTGGTGCTATTCTGGATTCAGGAACACTAAAGGAATATTCCTTAATGAAGACCAACCCTTGTGGCTAATGCTGTAAGGGTAGGCTTTAGCCCCCCATGGCCTTGAATTAGAAGTAGTGGCTACAAATAATGGATTGATGAATCTCTCATATCATTAGAAAATGCACGCCATCTTTATCATATATATACTGTAGTAGCTGAGTGTGCTCATCAGAAATAGTGAATGGGCTCTATACATCAGATATTTCTTTGGTTTTGGTGCAAAACAGGTCCTTACATACATATACTGTAGCTATTTTATGTTTTATGATCATGAACTGGATTGTGCCGATTCATGATATGGATGAATAAATGGCTGACAGCAAGTGTTACAGAACAGACCATTAAGCAATCTCAGAGGAATTAATGTTTATCCTCAGCTTAGAAAAAATACAAATGATACAAATGATTTACAGCAGTTATCTTATTGAAGTATTGATTAATTTAATTGATATTCTGTCACTTGACAATGGACAGTGGATAAATTACTATCAGAGGCTGTCCAAATGCAGCCATTCTGCTAGGAATATGTTGTATAGATGTGACAGAAGTGCTATAAAGTAGGAAATGCTGCAGGATGAGGCTAACAAAGTGAAAGGACACACAAGTAGAAATGTTAGTATGTGGTTACAATATTTATATCCAAAGCTAGTATACACCCACTAAGATTCAAAAAGTTGAAGACGCAGGATGGTCCATGAGACACAGTGGTCAGTGCTGCTGCCTCTCTCAGCACTGCAGGTTCTGTAGTTGACTGGTATACTTGTGTGGTTTCCCTGAGTACTCTGTCATCTTCCACCATCATTAGACTGAGTTCTAAATTAACTGCAAAGGTGTCTGTTCTTGGCAGAGTATTTCTTAGGCTTAGGGTAAGGGTATAGTAGAAAAAAGAGCAAAGGAAAACCTAAGTGTGCAGAGGACTATGAACAAAGGAAACCTCTGGTGATATGTTGGGAAAAAGAGCTATGGAAAACGTCACTGATCTGTGTTATGAACTATTGGTACTTTGTTTGTCCATAAGTTGAAAACAAGAACAGCTAAAGAAAAATCATAAAAACATTTAGTAGATGGAATGTGTGTAACAATTAATATTGTGGTGCTGTGTTTCTATATTAGTGAGTGTGGATGTCTGAATGAGTAGGCTTGTGGGCTGGTGCCCTCACCCAGGGTTTGTTCTTGCATCGCTACTGAATTTGAGTGGGTGGGTTCCAGCCCCCCTGTACCCCAATATTAGAACAAATAGGTTTAAATATTGAATGACGCACTTGCAACTCATAACAGTAAACAAGATGGTGGCACCCATGAGAAATCCACATAACACAATGATGGAGGCAAGAAAAATAAAATATCATCCAAAATAAGAAGAAACATAAAAACACAGCAGATTAAAAATTCAGATTAAAAAACTTAATTCAGATTTTTAAATAGACTTCAATAGACTGGGCTTCATTTCCTAGCTCCATTCAGCTCCCAGATTCTGTACGAGAAAGATACTTCAAGCAAGTACAATACACCAGAAACCAAAGTGAATGAAACAATGTTGAAAATATGAGAAATGCTATTGAATATTAAAAAATAAAAAAACAAAGCATTATACTTATTGTCACATCATTTTAGTCATTTCAAATCATTGATGTATTTTATTTACAACAAGTGTACTGAACCCAGCCACAGGGGATGCACAAACCAGTGTGTTTCTTCGTGCTGGTCCCAAGCCCGAATAAATGGGGAGGGTTACGTCAGGAAGGGCATCCGGTGTAAAATTTTGCCAAATCAATATGCGGACAACAATACAAATTTCCATACCGGATCGGTCGAGCCCCAGGTTAACAACGACCGCCACCAGTACTGTGAACCAACAGGGTGCTGGCGGAAATTGGGCTACTGTTGGCCGAAGAAGAAGAAGGAGAAGAAGAGGGGGAGATGTGTCCGGAGTCAGGAAGAGAGGAGGAAAATAAAGAGAGTAGAACTGAGGGTAGGAACTTTGAATGTTGGCAGTATGACTGGTAAGGGGAGAGAGTTAGCAGATATGATGGAGAGAAGGAAAGTTGATTTATTGTGTGTGCAAGAGACTAAATGGAAGGGGAGTAAGGCCAGGTGGGTTGGAGGTGGATTCAAATTGTTCTATCATGGTGTGGATGGGAGGACAAATGGGGTAGTTATTCTGAAGGAACAGTATGTCAAGAGTGTTTTGGAGGTGAAAAGAGTGTGAGGCAGAGTAATGATTATGAAGCTGGAAATTGGAGGTGTGATGATGAATGTTGTTAGTGCATATGCACCGCAAGTTGGGTGTGCAGTGGGTGAGAAAGAAGTTTTTGGAGTGAGTTGGATGAAGTGATGAACAGTGTACCCAAGGGACAGAAAGTGGTGATTGAAGCGGATATCAGTGGGCATGTTGGTGAAGAGAACAGTGGAGACGAGGAGGTGTTGGGTAGGTATGGTGTCAAGGAGAGGAATAAAGAAGGCCAGATGATAGTGGATTTTGCCAAAAGGATGGACATGGCTGTGGTGAATACGTATTTTAAGAAAAGGGTGGAACATAGAGTTACGTACAAGAGTGGAGGAAGATGCACGCAGGTAGATTACATCCTATGCAGAAGAGTTGATCTGAAGGAGATTGAAGACTGCAAAGTTGTGGCAGGGCAAAGTGTAGTTAAGCAGCATAGGATGGTGGTCTGTAGGATGACATTGGAGATCAAGAAGAGGAAGAGAGTGAGGGCAGAGCCAAGGATCAAATGGTGGAAGTTGAAAAGGAAGACTGCAAGGTTGAGTTTAGGGAGGAGGTGAGACAGGCACTGGGTGGCAGTGAAGAGTTACCAGACAGCTGGGAAACTACAGCAGATGTAGTAAGGGTGACAGCAAGAAGGGTGCTTGGCGTGACATCTGGAAAGAGGAAGGAGGAAAAGGAAACCTGGTGTTGGAATGAGGAACTACAGGAGAGTATACAGAGGAAGAGGATGGCAAAGAAGAAGTGGGATAGTCAGAGAGATGCAGAAAGTAGACAAGAGTACAAGGAGATAAGGCGCAAGGTGAAGAGAGAGGTGGCGAAGGCTAAAGAAAAGGCGTATGATGAGTTGTATGAGAGGTTGGACACTAAGGAGGGAGAAAAGGACCTGTACCGATTGGCTAGACAGAGGGAGCGAGCTGGGAAAGATGTGCAGCAGGTTATGGTGATAAAGGATAAAGATGGAAACATACTCACAAGTGAGGAGAGTGTGTTGAGTAGATGGAAAGAGTACTTTGATAGGCTGATGAATGAAGAGAACAAGAGAAAGAAGAGGTTGGATGATGTGGAGATAGTGAATCAGGAAGTGTAATGGATTAACAAGGAGGAAGTAAGGACAGCTATGAAGAGGATGAAAAATGGAAAGGCCGTTGGTCCAGATGACATACCTATGGAAGCATGGAGGTGTTTAGGAGAGATGGCAGTGGAGTTTTTAACAAAATTGTTTAATGGAATCTTGGAAAGTGAGAGGATGCCTGAGGAGTGGAGAAGAAGTGTACTGGTGCCGATATTTAAGAATAAGGGGGATGTGCAGGACTGCAGTAACTACAGGGGAATAAAATTGATGAGCCACAGCATGAAGTTATGGGAAGGAGTAGTGGAAGCTAGGTTAAGAAGTGAGGTGATGATTAGTGAGCAGCAGTATGGTTTTATGCTAAGAAAGAGCACCACCTTATGCAATGTTTGCTCTGAGGGTGTTGATGGAGAAGTTTAGAGAAGGCCAGAAGGAGTTGCATTGCATCTTTGTGGACCTGGAGAATGCATATGACAGGGTGCCTCAAGAGGAGCTGTGGTATTGTATGAAGAAGTCAGGAGTGGCAGAGAAGTAAGTAAGAGTTGTACAGGATATGTACGAGGGAAGTGTGACAGTGGTGAGGTCTGCGGTAGTAGCGATGGATGCATTCAAGTTGGAGGTGGGATTACATCAGGGATCAGCTCTGAGCCCTTTCTTATTTGCAATGATGATTGACAGGTTGACAGACGAGATTAGACAGGAGTCCCCGTGGACTATGATGTTTGCTGATGACATTGTGATTTGTAGTGATAGTAGGGAGCAGGTTGAGGAGACCCTGGAGAGGTGGAGATATGCTCTAGAGAAGAGAGGAATGAAGGTCAGTACGAACAAGACAGAATACATGTGTGTAAATGAGAGGGAGGTCAGTGGAATGGTGAGGACGCAGGGAGTAGAGTTGGAGAACGTGGATGAGTTTAAATACTTGGGATCAACAGTACAGAGTAATGGGGATTATGGAAGAGAGGTGAAAAAGAGAGTGCAGGCAGGGTGGAATGGGTGGAGAAGAGAGTCAGGAGTAATTTGTGACAGACGGGTATCAGCAAGAGTAAAAGGGAAGGTCTACAGGATGGTAGTGAGACCAGCTATGGTATATGGTTTGGAGACGGTGGCACTGACAAGAAAGCAGGAGACAGAGCTGGAGGTAGCAGAGTTAAAGATGCTAAGATTTGCACTGGGTGTGACGAGGATGGACAGGATTAGAAATGAGGACATTAGAGGGTCAGCTCAAGTTGGACAGTTGGGAGACAAAGTCAGATAGGCGAGATTGCGTTGGTTTGGACATGTGCAGAGGAGAGATGCTGGGTATATTGGGAGAAGGATGCTAAAAATAGAACTACCAGGGAAGAGGAAAAGAGGAAGGCCTAAGAGAAGGTTTATGGATGTGGTGAGAGAGGACATGCAGGTGATGTGTGTAACCTAACTGGAGCAGCTGAAAGAAGAAGAAGAAGTACTGTGTGGTACTCTAGTAAATCCCAGCATGGATACTGTATGTAGAGTCTGCACAATCTTCCTGTGTCTGCATGGGGTATTTCCCCAGTTTCTTCCAGTTTTCCTCCCACATATTTGATTAAGCAATTGCTGTACCTTGGACCCGTAAAGGTCTGCATGCGCGTGCCCTCTGAGGGTCTCTTCGGTGTATCCAGGGCTGGCTTCTTCCTTGTTCCTACACTGCAAAAAATGAAATCTTAACAAGCCAGACAATCTTGAAAAGAGATAATAGATCTTGTTTTTCTTATTTTAAGAATAACTGACTTGAGTAGATTTGTATGTGTAAGATATATAATCTCATTTTTAGAAAATGTAACAAGTTGACAAGTTAAACTTTCTCACTATATTGGCAGAAAATTTTGCTTGATTCTAGTACCTTTTTCTTGTTTTTCTTGTTAAAACAAGAAAAAGGTACTACAATCAAGCAAAATTATCTGCCAATATAGTGAGAAAATTTAACTTGTCAACTTGTTAAATTTTCTAAAAATGAGATTATATATCTTACACATACAAATCTACTCAAGTCAGTTATTCTTAAAATAAGAAAAACAAGATCTATTATCTCTTCAAGATTGTCTGGCTTGTTAAGATTTCATTTTTTGCAGTGTAGTGTTGCCGGGATAGGCTAAATGAAGAGGTCATCCCAAATTACACATCAGCTACGAATGGTCTTGGATTGTATATCTTTTGTTCTGAATTATAATAATGTGTACCTTGTAGGGCACCTTGTGTTGGTGTTCCCTGTAAACCAAACTGGACATGGACCTGTCTTTTCCTGCACGAGGTTGCACTCTTACACTCCCTTATTACAACAGACGTGTTTCGTAATCCTTGTCTCTCATTCTGTCAAAAACGAAATAATATTTACATTAAAAATGTAAGTGTCTCTCTGGAATTTTCCTCTGATACCTGGAAAAACAATTCAAGTGTTGAAACAACTGACTAAAAACGAAACCAGACGTATTTAAAAGTCCTTTCTGTTGTTGTAAACATCTCTCTCCTTATATGAACTGAATGAATCCTCTGTGCAAGTGTTTCGTGTAATAAAGTCTGAAATTACATTGTAGTTTTTGAAAATTTTTTCCTTATTACAATTTGGGTTGAATCACCACATCAATGGCAGGAAATGAATTGCAACCTCTGTGGAGGTTTAAAATGTACAGACTTGATGTATTCAGAAGATGGATCGTGAGGTTTTATGACAAGCTGGTATTGCCTGTTTGTTTTCTTTGTCTGGCACACTTCAGGCCCACAGGAAAGAACTTGACCTCAGTCTCTGCAGACCATCCCTCGGCTAGGCTGATACTCTGGGGTGATCAGAGGTTTGGAATTTCTTGCATAATATGATGGTGCTGACCAGCACTTGGTACAAGACAACTCCATTAGCTTACATCTGATAACAACACACGATAATCAAGCTAGTATTTCATTGTCTAAATCAAGAGCTTTACACATTTTAATCTAAGGATCTAAATAAGAAAATCTGTACCACACAGGACGCGAGAAGTGGATTATTATCATAATGACAGCTAGACATGAATATTACAAAAAGAGAAAAATGGGAAGGAAAGTTATTGTTAATATAACAATAAATATCATTCAGAAACAGGGAATAGGGACTTGAGGAACAGCACATGGCTGACAGTGTAAATGCTTAGTGTAAGCTTTAGTAAAGCTTATAGAAATAAATTGAAAAAAGTAATTTTTGAAAGTCAAGTATGAATGGTCACTTTGTCATCTGATTTATGGCACCAGATATAAAATAAAGCAGTAAAAAAAACTGCTATGCAGTTTATTTACCCTGTCTTAAATAGTTTTTTTAAATAACATTTTTCAAATGAGCCCCACGATTATTATTACATTTTTCTAAAATGAGTTTGCAAATACTTTAGTATATCATAGTTTTCTTTTAAAAATCAAGTAAACTGAACCAAAAAATTAAAAAATATATATTTCCTAAAAAATGCATACAATTTTTGTTTGTATAGGTGATAAGATAAATCTTGATGAATACTTCTGTGGACAGTCCAGATTGTAATGTTTAATGCTACCAACTAACCTTTTGTTACCGGTGACCTTTCAGCTCTCAATGGTCCAAATACGTTCTCCACACTACCAGTAGATTGAAATTTCTCAATCCATTTTAAAATAGTGTCAGAAGAAGGAATTCTTGCTTCCTGAAGCATATTAAAATTCATGCAAAATCTTTTTTGCCTTTCTGTTACAGAATTAGATTCAATGTATGCTGTGAACACACAATGGCTACTGAAACTGCCCTACAGTATATAGCACTGCCATGACACTGTATATACCTCCACCCTATTAACTTTCTCTTCATAACAGAACCCTCCTCTCCCCCCCCCCCCCCCCCCACCAAAATCATCACATTTTTGTGTTACATCCTTTATTTTCATTTTGACATTTCAAGCTTCACAGTTCTTTTGTTTCAGAATCTTGGCTGTTACCCAAAATCCCCATTGTTTTTTGTGTATTTGCTTGTCAGTAATCTCAGTTGGTTGTTTCACAAGTTGTGAGAGGGGGGGGGAGTCATGCCGTGAGGAATTTTTCAAAATATTTTTGTGCCATAGTTACGAAGACTCTTTGATTCATCAACAGTGTTATTTCACATTCTACCGCAATAAATGCTACACTAAGAGAGGGCAGTATATTACTCAGGATGTAATTCACACTTAAATAACTTTGGCTAATTTTACTACATAATCATGTGGTGACCCATCACAAATATATCATCGACCCAAAGTTTAAGAAACACTGGTCTAAACTCTACTCTTGCCCCACAGACCATGTGTTAGCAAAGCTGAATTACAAAAACACTTGCACAGCATTACCTGTCATCAAGACCAAGTTTGCGCATACAAAACATCTTACTTGCTACATGTACAGTAAACCATACTAACATCATCATCATTATCATCATCTCCAGTTTTACAGGCATTTTCCACATTTATCCAAGTTAGCTGGTTGCACCAAATCTTTTTCCTGTACTCTCTAGGTCCTCCGTGTCCTTTAGAGTGAGAACCATTCTTTTCATCTCACCTGACACCACATTCAACAACATCTTCTTCATCCTTCATTTTGATGGACATCTTCACTCAATCATCCTCTAATTTTTCTCCACATGCCCATACCATGTTAGTCTTTTTCTCCTCACCATAATACCTATTTCCCACACACCAAGTGTTTCTCATTACTTGCCTATCATCTTCATCTCATTTCATGACACTTCACAACTCCATCTGCTTAGTTTAATTTCTGATCTCTCTCCAGCTTTGCTTCATGTTCTGCTTTTCCTCAGCCATGTCTGTTTCCCATAGAACATTCTACTCCTCATACAACTTTCAAAACTTTTATCCTTCAATGCCAGAGAGGCTCCTTTAGAAGTAAAAATGGTGGACTTTTCCTGGTTCTCACTCTTGTACCTCCACGACAATATGCAACTTATTTTCACCAAAACAACTCTGTTGCCAATATTTATATTTTCACTTACTACATAACCATTCTGCTGCCTTTCTCACACAAATCTAATTACAAAAGTCAAAATTACCCTTCACAGCTTTACATCTTTTATGTATCCACTTCCAACGAATCATACATAGGACTGAGTTTCTCCCATCACCTCTACCACATACACATGATACGTGATCCTACACCCACCTCTGCCATGCCTCCTGTTCATTCGTCTTCAAACAGTCTGTCCTTCATTTACCATGAGGCCTTTTACTTCCAAATTAGCTTTCTATTTCAGTATATACTTCTTCAATTTTCCTTCACTTTTTGCCACCAAAACAAGATAACTGGCATGCATGAGCTCCCATGGCATTCCTTTGTGCACTTTTCTGATCAACAACTCCATTGATATCACAAAAGAAACACACTTAGAAGGTATCCTTGGTGCAGCCCCAGCTTCAATTCGAGTCTTTTTATTTTTTTACTCCAAAATATTGAGTGCTGTGCCGCTGCCTCAAATATGCTCCTAGTGATGATGTCATGCATAATGACACAACAAACATGTGACTAAAAATTGCTGTCCAAGTGTCAAACAAAATTGCCACAGCAATGAAAATAACCTCACCAAAATGGCACTGAAAACAGGTAAAAAGAGAACAGTGAAAATTAGGAAAAATCAGGCATTAAAGAATATAAAGCCCAGAATTGTGGTGTCCTAATATTGTATGCAGTTCAGGTCTCCACACCATGAAAAACTCATAGCACTGCTGTGCCTGGACAGAAAACATGTCCTACTCTGAAAGGCTAAAGCAACTTTTCCCAGGCTTTGGTGGGCCAATGAGTCACAGCAGACCCCAGAAGAAACCCTGTCCTGCATCACTCCAATGATCACAGTGGCAGCATTATAGGTGGATCGCAGATGATTCTGGATAACCAACCCAACCTGATGATCTTCCTTGAATCACCAAAGGAGGAGAAGCATTGATGATCAAGCTTGATTCATAGAGAGGGACTATCCCACTTCACCTGCTCAGACGGTCACATTAAATTCACACAGTGGGACTCCCTTGCCCAGAGTGTCGCAAAGAAGCTGGCATGTGAAAAACTGGGTTGTGACACCATAAAGTTTGGGAAACACTGGGCTAAAGGTATTATGTCTCTTTATTCTGAGCAAGATGGCTACATGGGGACCTGATCCAGTTTTGAACTACTGAGTTACAGAGCTGAATTGGAGATTTTGACAGCTTTTAAATAGTATTCTTGTGAGATATTGGAACAATGTATCCATTAGATAACTAAATATACATAATAGACTGAATGATCTGATTTCACATGTCAAACTTCTTATTTACTGAAAGTCCAGAGCTGGTCTGGAGCCTAGTCTATACACTGGAATGCTGCATCACAGGGGCCACACACACACATTTACACAATGACAATACAGAATTACCAATTGACCTAAAACATGCATGTCTTTGAGGTGTGGAACTTGACCCGGACACAGACAGGCAGACACGTTGTAATCACCCCACACATGTTGATTATACGAATGCTCCATATTTACAAAGTGCTCAGACCCCAAAAGTCCCCAAAGTCCTGGCCACACAGTCCAATGCCTTCACTTTCACTTCAGGCCACCTCCTCCAGAGACCTTGCTCTCTTCCACCCGACTCAAGTCACCATATGAAGGGAGGTGGCCCCTTTTATATTCCCCCAGATGTGCTCCAGGTGTGTTCCAGCAATCTTCCACCGACACGCCCCAGTGTGACGGAAGTGCCGGCTGCATCCTCGGAAGCACTTTGGGTGTCCCCGCTCCTCTTCCCCCCAGCACTTCTGGGTGTGGCGGAAGTGCTGAGATCCAGGGCTTCCAAGCCATCGTGGCGCCCCCATGTGGTCTGAGGCAGGTGTAAGCCCTCTTCCGATCCTCCAGGGCATCCCGGTCGGGTCTCCCCGCCCCACCCACCTGCAACAGAGGATATTGGATAACAACTGGAGCACTGAGAGTAGAACATCTTCAGACACAAGGAGAACATGCAAACTGCACCAAGGCAAAAACCAAGTACAAGATTTTAATGCAGGACTCAGGATCCATGAGTCAGAAGCCATAACTACCACACAAGCATTCTGCTCACTAGAAACGCTTAATCATTTTTTTATATTCCATGCTGTTGTTTGGTTTTGTTTCCATATTGCATCTAATAATTTTATACATCGCCAGGCATCATTTGTTATGTTTGTGTGTGTATATATATTTACATGTGACCTTGATATGTTTTTTATTTAGAACATCAAGCAAACAAACCCAAAGAAAGGTGTTTAAGTTTAACTCCTTAACACATCCTCCTTGACATCTGTTCAGTTTGGGGATTTGTAGGTTTGTTTTTTTTTTTTTTTTGGTTTAAGACACATTTGTTACTGACTTGGATCATTTGACAATGTATTTGCAAACATTTATGTAGCACTGTTATCTCCTCCACCTAAAATTAATCTCCCCAAGCACTTTATGATATCAGTACATTCTTTTATCAATGGAATGGCTGTCCAAAACAAAACCTTTCAGTGGGAAATTTGATCTGCAGCATTGTAAAGAGACAGTGAGAGCTGGGCTTTCGTAGAATGTTGTTGTTTTAAAAAAGTGCCTTTTGTTTATTGTCTAATGTAAAGTGTGTGCTATTACATCTCAAACATACTGCCAGGATTATTTGCACTTCTAATTTAATTGGAAATGATGGTTAGAGGTTCCAGAAATAACACTACCACTTCACTGCCTGAGGGTAAAAATAAATTGATTCACATTCTTTGGACTGGCACTTTATCTGTATGTTGGCACACTGTGTACCATGGCACAGTTCAAATCGGTCCAGGCAATGGCCCGTGTGTAGCTTCTATTCTCTCCCAATATTTGTATGCCTGGGTAACTTGTGAGCAGCCCCTGAGACTCACCACTGTCCAGTCCAGGGATGTTTCTTATCTTCAGTTCTGGTTTGATAATGGATTAAAGTCATAATAAAAGTACTGTATATCAGATTTAAGTTTCTTGTCGAATTGTTGTGTTTTCCTATGATCTTTCTATATTGGTGACTTCTTTGGATGTCATTCATCAAGATTTTTAATCTTTAAAATAGTCATAGATTACTCTCTAATACACAGAAAGAAATTCTTACTGTTATCAATTTTAAAATTATTACAGTTTTTAGGAGTTATTTTTGTAAGGTAGTCTAATGATTCAGACTTTTTCGATGATCCACTGCTGCAGTCTAGAACCACAATTATGCATTTGTTTATTACTGTATACCCATTAATAAGGCACTGCCCGACTAAATGGATTCTCTTGAATATAAGCATTATTAATCAACTTTAAATTATACCTTGTTAGTCCATCCATCCATCAATCCATCCATCCATCCATCCATCCATCCTCTTCCGCTTATTCGAAATCGGGTCGCGAGGGCAGCAGCTTGAGCAGAAATGCCCAGACTTCCCTCTCCCCGGCCACTTCTTCTAGCTCTTCCGAGAGAATCCAAAGGCGTTCCCAGGCCAGCCGAGAGACATAGTCCCTCCAGCGTGTCCTGGGTCTTCCCCGGGGCCTCCTTCCGGTTGGACGTGCCCGGAACACCTCACCAGGGAGGCGTCCAGGAGGCATCCTGATCAGATGCCCGAGCCACCTCATCTGACTCCTCTCGATGCGGAGGAGCAGCGGCTCTACTCTGAGCCCCTCCCGGATGACTGAGCTTCTCACCCTATCTTTAAGGGAAAGCCCAGACACCCTGCAGAGGAAACTCATTTCAGCTGCTTGTATTCGCAATCTCGTTCTTTCGGTCACTACCCATAGCTCATGACCATAGGTGAGGGTAGGAACATAGACTGACTGGTAAATTGAGAGCTTTGCCTTGCGGCTCAGCTCCTTTTTCACCACGACAGACCGATGCAGAGCCCACATCACTGACCTTGTTAGTCTGTGCGTGAAAATGAATTTTTTGGTAATGGTCCTTATCCTGATGTAAACTATTTAAAGAAGCCATGAAAAATTCTAGCTGTCATTGCCTAGCTTTCATTTTAAAACAGAATTAAGTTATCTATGTCCTCTGTGTCTCTATAGCCAGCCTCTTTATGGATCTCATTTTTTGTACTGCAGAGTTGAAAGGAGATGGAACCTATTCTGCTAGCACCACTCACAAGCCAGAAACCAAACCTGGAGAGGATGCCACGAACATATTCACATTCACTTTTACTGGGATAATTTAGAGTCACCAACCATATTTGGAAAGCAGATTAGCTAGAGGAAACCATATGAACATGATTGCAAATGCCACACATGCAGTGACCAGAACAAGAGTAGAGGTCATCTCCTTAGAACTGTCCAAATCTTTGTAACTATGGTTTGCCCATTTTAAAATTTCTCTTTAAATAACAATTTATGGGTGTGCACCTTAGTAGTGGTGTTAAGCTTTTAGGAAAGGGGTGGCCAACTCTGATCCTGGAGGGTAGCAGTGGTCACAGGTTCTTCTTCCTGCCATGTTTTATCAGTGACCAATTTATGCTGCTAATTATTTTCTTTTCTGTTCATTTTAATTGCCTTGTTTTTAAGACTCAGTCATCTGAATAGTTACTTTTTTCCTCAAATGGCAGCCAAACAAAATTGGGATGTAAAGTGAACCAACAGATGACCAAATAAGATGGGGCATCAGACTTTAAACATTTTCACTTCAACAAGTGTCTTAATTAGAAGCCAATTCTTGTTGTTAATTAAACCGGTTATTTAGTAACATAGCTTGTTGGTGCTCTTTTTCTTCCCACAGCAGACATTTCCAAAACTGTTGATTTTCTTTCTTCTAAGAGCACCATCAAAATGTTTTGGTGACCTGTGCAGATCAACATTACTGAGACCTTCACCCTTCTTTATTTTCAGATATTGTGTGATGGACACTGGAGAAAAACAGACACTCTTGAGAATAACAGAAAGATTTGCATATGGTGTTTATTGATTTGGAGAAGGCTTATGATTGAGTGCCATCTGGAGATGCATGAATGAGAAACGAGTACCAGAGAAATATGTGAGGATTGTCCAGAATATGCAAGAGCGGCGTTTGGGAGTGGCAAGTGGGGCAACCCCCCAGGCCCCACACTTAAAGGGGCCCTGCTTCTAAGGTCCGCGTGTCCCGTTCGATTTGTCAAGTTATATTCCCTAGTATATATACTGTATATTTGAAATGCTTCTAAGAGGAACCCTTTTAAAATCCCTCTTCAAGGTCAAATTCCACACATGTACGTCTTTGAAAACATTCCATAGTCCGAATATTAATGCACAAAAAAATGTATTGCTAATGATAAACGGCTGACATGACATCAACGTGAGTTATGACTATGACATTCTGCATATCGAGACTCAGAGTATACTTGCAATTTGGGTACTTTTCTAGAAAGGCCTAAGTTATGTATGACACAGCATTGCATTTTGCACTGTCGTGGCATTGTAATGAATTATGAATTACTGTACACTTTTTTAATAGATTATATTGTTATATTTTGATAAAGTCCATGTGTTATCTTGCAAAAATGTAGTTGATGAAATTGTGTTGAGTAGCACCAGTAAGGAGGAAATGAAGAGGAAGTTGGAAGAACAGAGAAGGGCCTTGTAAGATGGAGGGTTGAAGATAATTAGGAAGAAGATAGAATATATAAGGTTTAATGATGATCAGGAATCAGAGGTTAGCCTGCTGGGAGAGAAATAAAAAGATTGGATACATTTAAATATCAGTGGTAGCCCAAGATGGAAAATTAGATACAGAGATAACCCAATGAGTGCAGTTTGGATGGAACAACTGGAAGACACTATCAGTATTGTGTGATCAAAGTATTAAGGTCAAGGTTAAAATTAAGGTTTTTAAGACAGTCATAAGACGAGCAATGATGTATGGAGCTGAGGCATGGGCAGTAAAGGAAGCTTAGGAGAAAAAGTTAGAAATGGCAGAAATGAGAATGTTGAGATGGATGTGTAGTGTTACAAAAAGGACAGAATAAAAATGAGACAATCAGAGGTACAATAAAAGTGGGAGAGATATCTAAGAAAGTACAGGAAAGCAGATTGAAGTGGTATGGATATGTGATGAGGAGAGACAAGGAATATGTGGGTAAAAGAGTGAAGGGAAAGGAAGAACAGGGGAAGAGAAAGTGAGGGAGGCCAAAGCCAAGGTGGATGGATAAAGTAAAATAAGACCTGAAGGAAAAGGGCCTGACTGGTGAGGAGGTGCAGGACTGAGCTGTATGGAAGGTTGATCAAATACATCCACCACACACAGAAGTGGGAAAAGAAGAAGAAGAAGAAAAACACTTGTTAGTTCCTCACAAGGGGGCTCCGCCCCCTGCTCGCTTCGCTCGCCTACCCCCGGCGTTTTTTGAACCCGTGCCCGCTGGTCAGCCACGTGTGAGGATGCCGCACGTTTAATACGGAGCGTTCGCCCGTGTCACTCTGGGGCCCCCCACTGTTAATACGGTGCTATTATGCGGTGCATTGTGGACTCCTGCAGACCCCGTAGTGTTTCCCGTTTCAGTTTGTATCTCGGTCAGTCGAGCTTTTGTTTTTGAAGCTTTTGAATTCTGGTCTTCATTATCTGTAACCTGATGTCCATGTGTTTGGCCCCCTCGTTTAACCTGTTTATGACGTTTTACTTTGCTTTCTAATGTCTTTCATTTCTGATCTCGGTTTATTCTGCTTTTGTTTCAATGACACCTGGTCCGTGGTGAATATACAGTATTTTCCCTTTTTCGAGTAATAATTTTCATTTGTTTGCGATACTGTGATGTTTATCGTACTGTTAATAATGCATCACTGTAATGTGATTCACCTATGCTGTATAGTTTGGACGTGTGAGGATGACGTATGTTTAATACAGAGCGTTCGCCCGTGTCACTCTGGGTCTCCCCACTGTTACTACGAAGCTCTTTCCGAACTATTATGCGGTGCATTGTGGAGCCCTGCGGACTCTGTAGTGTCTCCCATTTCACTTCGTATCTCGTTTAGTCAAGCTTTTTCTTTTTGGAGCAGTGCAGGCAGGCATTTTAGATGCACGTTGTAGGCGCCTGCGTTCATTAATTATATTCAGACAGGCGCGTGTTTGTATCTCGGTCACTCGAGCTGTGTCGTGTTGAATTCGTGCCTGCTTTGCCTACGCAGTTTGAGACGCGCGTTGTAGGCGTCCACGTTCATTAGATCTGTCCACGCGGGCTCGGTGTCGAAGCTGTGTTAGTTGTTGAGCTGTTTGGTTTTGGAGCCGAGACAGTTTTGCTTCCGCGGTTTCAGATGCGTGTCCGTACCATCTCAGGTTTGATGTATGAACCTTTGTGGACTCCGTAGTGTGTCCCGTTTCACTCTGGGGCGGGGCATTGACCCCTCTTGTTTTACTATGTCTCCTCCTGCGCCTTCACCACGCATTAGTGCCACTCACAATATGGCGGCGACGCCTGCGCCTTCCGTATTATGTCGGTTTTTACCATGCTGTGTGGGCGTCTTTGCCTTTTGTACTTTGCCTTCCGACACACGATGTAGGCGCCTGCACCTTCCGGGTCCACCTCCACTGTGTGGTGTGGACGTTTGACTGTCGTCGTTTCTGCCTTTATATTCTGTATCTCGGTGTGCATGTGTTTCGTGCCTAGGTTTTTTTGAAGCTGTTGCATTCCAGTTTTCATCATCTGTAACCCACTCTCCATGTGTTCGTCCCCGTTCTTTAATCCCTTTATAAAGTTTTACTTTGTTTCCTACTCTGTGTTTTATTTCTGACCTCGCTTTATCCTGCTTGCAGCATGTCAGACGGTTCGTAGTCTTTCTCGTTTTACTCTGGGCAGGGGGGCTTTGTTCTGTAACCTGCTCTCCATGTGTTTGTCCCTGTTCTTTAACCTCTTTATGATGTTTTACTTTGTTTCCTACTCTGATGGTTCGTAGTTTCTCCCGTTTTGCTCTGGTGCGGGGGGGGGGGGGCTTTGTGTGGCGCCTGCGCACGTGCATAGTCTCTCCCGTTTCACTCTGGGGGGGGGGGGGGCTTTGTGTGGCACTTGCGCACTATGTCTTTTGCGTCCACAGGCAGGTCCCTGCGTCCAAATCCGGTTTACCATTCTTGTTTAGTAATATGGATGTGTTGGTTCATTTAGTAACTCTTTATTGTTTGGTCGCTAATTAAAGAAATAAAAGCCTCAATATCTGACAGAGATCTGAGGGGTTCAGACTCCTGGGAAGTACTGTCCGTGTGTCACAGTAGTTAAGGTATTGAACCATAAAATTTAAGGCCACTCATTTAGTCATCACCATGACCAAGCTGTGTAACCCTGAGCATTTCTCTTAACCCATCTGGACTCCAACCATACACAGAAACATATCAAACAAGTGTCTCTGTAACAGATTACATTTGCACTCTTGTTAACTGCTGTTTTCTATAAAAAAGTGCTATATAAAATCTTTTAAGATGCAGAATGCCAAGGTAAAGTACAGTCAAGCTACCCAGAGTTAAAAGATGTAGTTTGCCTGTCTTAGAATATTGACAGTGTACAGGCCCTAGGGGACTGTATTTGATTAAATATTTTCCTATACTAGTCATCAAACTACACTATACAATATGTTCATTATCATAAATTAATGAGGACAGTCCCGGTTGTGTTTCCCTTCAGCCGCTTATCTCTATCCAACTTTGACATATCAAGGCTTTTTCTGACTCACTGTATCATAAAGATGTAAAACAAAAATGCTGATTAACTTTTCATGAATATGTTTCCCTGCTCATGACATCATGATGAAAGCTAACTTACTGGCCTGTTGTTTATATTATAATGAAAAGAAACCAAATATTCCCTTTAAAGGAAAGCATATGAAAACATTCTGAGTTGTGAAGACTTAACACTCAGCTGAAGAACTGGCATTTTTAACATTCAAATCACCGCTTTCTTTTCTTCTTTTCTTTTCCCCAAAAGAGGGATGAAACTGTGACTCAGGCATCAAGTAAAATGGATCAGCACTCAAAAGAGAAAGTTTACCAAGTGAGGCTCTCCTTTTTTTAGTTCGAATTACTGGCTTAGCGCTGAGTCAGTGTGGCCAACCAGAATGTGCCCTCGGTCATCTTAGCTCATTTTTATAGTATAAATGATTTATGTTTCCAGATGGCCTGACTGATATATCCTAAAATATCAGCTTGCCACCCCACTGGTTTTATTCGCATGTCTTTTTAAAAGGCTAGTTACACAAATGTTAAATAGTTTAGACAATACCCTAAAAGATCTGGGGTCCCAATCTGCACAGTACAAAGAAGGAGCTAAAGTCTCCTAAAATGAAGTTCAGCTTTAACTGTAAAGGGACATCTCTGGATGCCACCCTAATCTAGAGGGAAACGCCAAAGGAGCATAAAACAGAGAAATCTGGGATAAACACTAATAGTGTCACCCATCCATTTTTTGTTTTTCAGGGTTGTGCATAGATGTACTGTAGCTTCTTTCAGCAGCTTTGAACACAAGGCTCCCTCCAAACTAGGGCACACTTGTGCACACACACACTCACACTGGGCCAGTTTAGAGTGCCCATGAACAATATGAGGATGTGAAAGGAAGCCAGAACTCCTCAGAGAAAATCCAAGTAGATGTGAGAGGAGCATTCAAACCCCACAGATTCAGTTGTCAGGTTGTTAGCGTGAAATAAGCAAAAGATACAGCATCCTAGATACAGTAGACCGTGCTCCAGATTTGTTTTGATCTGCCTCCATGTGTCTGTGCTGCTTTGTCTCCCCACATTTTACTTTTTCTTACTGTCTCTGGTAACACTTCTTTCTTTTCAGTAAAGACTGCACTGTGATACCTGTCATCTTCAGTGCCAACGTATTTATATTATTTCCTGATTGTGAGGTATCTGAAGTCATGGAGTCCTGAATTTCAAGGATCAGCCATTGAGATAAAGTATGTTTCTGGATTTCTCATCACAATCTACCCAGTGCTAAGTTGCAGTATCTCTACAATAAGAGTTTCTGGTGACAAATGAAGCTGGATTCAAGCCATTGCTCCTGACTGTTTCATTTAATATGGCTCTTGGAAATCCCTTTTATGGCTTTATTGGGCAAAAATTAGGCGAAGCACAGACTGACAAAGTGATCCATGTTAGATTTCAATAGAACCTTCAAGTCTTGGCCCACTAATGCACAATTTAATTTAACAGACACTTTAAAATAACACTCACTGCTTCGTTGAATATATTTTGCAACAAAGATTAATGAGCAAACAAATAAGCATAGCTACAGTACTTATGTTTTTTTGTATGTGTAATTTTGTGACATACCAAGAATTGTATCTTTTAATTCACAAACACAACATAAAATGAGTTGATGTGTAATTTCTGATTGAGGTTTGTCAGACATTGTTAGACAGAAAACTGAAATATATACCTCTAAATAAGAACAACACTACAAGTTTTAAAGAAATTCAAATAAAAAAAAAATAAAGTTCTGTGTTGCAGAAGGCTGTTGTAGCGAAAGGATGCCATCTAATGGCTGAAGTGAAGAAGTCACCCATTGCCAATTCAGCACATCTCAGGAACTGTAGTGAAAAAAAGGAAGGAAGGAAGCTGCATGTTGTTTCTATTCCTGACTTTCTTTTGAAAGGATTCAGGCTGGAGTGATGCCAATACTGGTAATTAAAGGTGAAAGAGTGTACCTTCTGGATGACTTCCTCTTGCTCTTCCTTGAATGTTTCTAAGCCTGCCAAAGGTCAAGAGAGACACTGAAGGCAAACATGTCTCAAGTCCAAGTGTGAGGGCTTTGTCACACTCAAAGAGTTTTTTTTCTTTTATTCGTTGAGTCTCCATTCAGTGGCCTCGGAAAAGTTTGCATGTTCTTCATATACTGCATTTATGTGGCTTTCCTTCAGGAACCTTGTTGTTTTTCCACAGAATCCTGGGGCATATTTGGTTGACTGATGACATTTAGCCCAGACAGTACTCCCTGTGAAGTACAGGACTAATTTTGTACCTATTGTTACTGGCACATTCTTTGTCTATGTGTATTCATGGAAATGAATGATTTGGTCAAAATGGATCATATCTGGAGTGTCAGCCTATTTTTTTGTACATTTATTATTTATTATTAGTTGCTACTGACATTCTTTCTTTATTTTATGGGAATCACAATGTCTGGGACATTTTAATAGCCTCACAATGCCTAAGTTTGTGCATTCAAGAGTGTGTGATGGCACAGCCGAAGAATACAACCAGATTGCTGATTCTCCTACTCTATAATGGCATGCTGGACTCTGTTATTGTGGGTTTATTTCCATTATTAATTGTTTAGCTATTTGCTGTTCGTTTTGTGCTTTCCTCCTAGCATTGTGGCCCTTTTTATTCATCATTCTTTTATTGTAAGTGTTAGGAGATAGTTTCCATAAGTAGGTACTCAGGCTTATTATGCATAATCAGATGAGTAAAGCAAGTCTATATTGTATCAGCTATGAGCAGTTCACTCTAATTTCTGTCTTTAGCTTATCTTTACCATTTGTTAGTGGTCTTTGCCCTTTGTGCCATTGTCTTTGTACATCTTACTATTGCTTCAAAATTTCAGTGACATTTTGTGTGTCACAAAAACAATTTTTTTTTCTTCTGCATCAGACCTCAAGTTGTTTTTCTCATATTTCATTATCAAAGTTAAATAAAATGGTCAGTTAAGGATGACAAAACACAACTATGAATAATACTAACTTAGTTGTTCAGCTGTCGACTACCTTGCTGTTATGTTACAGCCAGGATTTATCCCCTTTGTGGCTAGAGTCCCAGGTCGCAGGACGACCCTGACGTCACTGCTGCAGGGCCCCTGCGTTTTCTTCATATTGAATCAGAGATTGGACTTTTCTAACCTATAATTGCTTTTTTGCTGTTTTGCTATCTTTTTTGTCTTTATGCTAATACATTTTCTGTTTATAAAGATTCATGCTTAGATTGTCTCTTCATGCCATGGTTGTATGGTTTTTGATATATTACAAGAATTTGATTGCACTTTGAATTTTGAAAGGCACTTCCCAATTTTTGGGCCTGACTTAGTGTGAACCTCTTCTGGACAGGTTAGTGAATATCCTGGCTTGCTTTATGGCTCTTTTCACGCCCTTTTTGGCCATGTGTGGAACTCCTCACAACACTTGCTATTTGCAGGTTATTCATAAATTGGCACTAGGAAACATTTTAGGACTCAAGAGTCTTAATAAGTGAATGAAAATCAAGAATAAAATGACAGACTGAACTACAACTTCTCTACAAGATGTGACAAAGAGAATCATCTGTAATATTTAAAGCCAAGTAAAACTTGAGGTAGTAGAATATATTTAGCATTGCAGGAAGGGAACGGGATAAAGAATTAGATGAAAAGAAAGATCAGAAGCTGACTGGACAGAAAACATTTTTTTCAGAACATTGTATAAAAGACAGACATTGTCAGGCTAAAAAACTGTTAAACAATTGTTCACAACATAAAATAAGCATGCATTGTGGAGCTGCATTGCCTGTTAATGTCTGAAGGGAATTGTATGAAGGAATTGACCAGTTTCCTGAAATTTACTGGGTGTGGAATAAGTTATTTTTTCTAAGTGAGACAGAATGTCAAAGGACAGCTCCACCTTATGTGTTTTAGTATTGTTTGCTGCTGTTCCAAGAAGTTCTCCAAGGACACGGCCAGTCAAATAAAGAACTTCCGCACTTCTGTTAAAACAATGAAAACCGTTTAAGACTACCTAGATTGATAAACCCCTGTGGCCTCAGGCGAAAGCTTTAGTCATTAAAGACAGATGGAGCCTTTTCTCCTTATTTCTCTGCCTAAAGAACAACACTTTTCTGTCACAGAGATCCTAGTGCTCATTTGCATGACAATTTTTTATGGTGGCCACAAAACAAAAATAAAACAAAAAATAAAAATCCAGAAAAGACATCTCATTTTAATAAATAGTGTGATAAGAAGTCACAAAACAATTATAAAGAGTTGGGGATTGGCCCCGTATATTTCTGTGGTCACTAGCAAAATGGTCAAAATGCAGAAAAAATCAAACAGTTGACAAAATACAGAGGATTGAAGGTTGCTTTTATACAAGAAAATGGCTGCTGAAAATGATCAAAAAGGAAGTGACGTCATCAATGGAGGACCGGAAGTGGCGTCATCATCGGAAGCCGGAAGTGACGTCATCAATGGAGGACCGGAAGTGACAGGGAAGATGAAGTAGTGGATGGACAGCCATTTTCTGGAATGTGAACTGTTGTTGGTAAGTGATTATTTGTCTTCTTTGGTTCTGGAAATTTAGAAAGAGAGGCATCAATACCATCAAACAACCCTTCATCTGTTATAACTTCACTCACCTCTGGGCTTGTTGACAGTCTCCTAAGCGCTCGTGTGTGACAATAGCTTTGATTGAATTAATTTTTAGACTCTAAATATACCTTTCAGTAGCATCTCCATGATAATGTTTTCATGCAACAAGAATATGGTGAAATGTATTTAATTGAAAAAATGTTTTGTTACTGTGCTTCGGGAGTTTACATTTGAACTTAGCTTTATGTTCCAGCTGTTATTATGTGTTCATCTCTTTTTTGGTGCACATTGTTAGTATTTGGGATAGGCTGGCACATGTTTGTGCTGTTTCCCCATTTCCCCATCTTTTTTCTTTACTTTGATCTTTTGTTGATTTATTTTCTATATTTTTAATGGAATTTGCAGCATCACAAATTGTTGGCAGTATCTGTGCACTACAGGTTTATGTTCTCATTCCATGAGTGTAGCGCCATCCATGTGTCATCACAGGCACCACATTATAAAAGCCTGAGTGCCCTTTCAGGTCCTTTGTCATTTTTATAAGGAAAATCATAAGAGAAAATAACACCCTTGTTAGCTTATTATTAAGGCAAAAGGAACTGAAATTGTTTGGATTTGTTTTGTTTTCAGTGCAGGAAACTGATACTGTGGGTTGAGCAGGTGTAGTAGGAAAAATGAAGTCCAGCGATTTTGTATTGTGTCCTTTTTTGCCCTAATTTCCTTTAGATTCCTATAGTTCAACCAGAGACATAAAAAGCTGGCACACCACAAGGTCAAGGAAAGGAGGACCAGGAGATGAAAACAAAGTAAAAAATTTGCAGATTCAAAAACCAAAAAAACAATTATACAATTAAACCCAGCACATGATCAAAACATATTTAGTTTTCCCTTGCAAAATTCAAAAATCAGAATTTTAGAGAATTGTACTAGCAAAGGTATCCAAAAAGTTGGACAAAGGCTGTCTCACTCAAATTCGCTTGTATGCCCACAAAAAACAAGATGGCACCATGGTAAACAAAAATAATGGAAATAAAGTAAAGTGAAATATCTGAAATAAAAATTTAGCAACAAAATGGAAGTAAAAACAAAACTTTTTTTGAAACAAGAGAAAAGTCAAAGCTTAGGCAGGAGTCAATGGCCAATATAAACATTCAAGTTCAAAACACAAATCAAAATTCAAAGCCAACAAATCAAATCCTGAAAGTTCTAAACTGTCTGGCAAGTCTTTGCATAACTAAATCTACTGTGTACCACCATCTTATATAGGTGTACCAAGACGTCATCCATTATGTGACAACTATGTCGTGAGACTGGCAATGGATGTCACTATAACCGATTTGGCTGTAAGTATGAAAACCAGCCAGAAAATGCCAGTGCACACAAGACAGACAAGTTGCACACATAATAACATGAAAATAGCATTCAATAATGGTAGATTTTTATAATTTTACACACAAAATCATTTTAAATTATAAATCCATAATCATTCAAATGCAGTGTCAGAATTAATTTTGTCAATTAGAATTAGTTTAGTTACAGTATATACTCACGTATAAGTCGGGTCTTGAAACCCAAAAAAATCGATCATAAAATCAGACCCCAACTTATACGCCTGTTCAAAAATGTGACAATTTTTTTTTTACATCTTCTTGCCTCCTCCAATCTCGCTTCAGTTTCTCAGACACATCAAATTTTGTTGCAGCAGTGCAGTTACCAATTTCTTTCACTACTTCAACAACGCTTAATTTAAAGTCAGCTTCATATTTTCTTCTGATCGAACACTCCATCGTAGACAAGGGATGCTCTTACGATAAAAGTGTATGAGGATGTGAGATACAAAAAACATAAATCATTGCAATCATTGCTTTGGAATAGTTTGGGTATTACAGTGTGGTCACATAGGCACAACAGATAGAGAGAGAGGTTAGGAGCACACGCTGATACCGCGCATTGCCGCAGCCACATAGAAAACAAAGGCAGTGGGCTCCATGGCTACTCTCTCAGGTGGGTGTTGGCATATCATAATCTCTTGGACCAATAGTGTGAGTTTTCATTCAACTTATACAACTGACATTATAAAATACCAGAAATTATACAATAAAATCAAGTCCCAACTTATCCATGGGAGAACTTAATGGATACAATGAGGGTATTAGAAATAAACTTGATTTATTAGGATTAAAAGTCAAAATGGGGGTAAAGAATTTAGGGGTAACTATTGACTCTGACCTGAGTTTTAAATCACATATTAATCAGGTTACTACTGCATTTTTCACTTAAGAAATATAGCAAAAGTTAGACCTCTTATAACATTGCAAGATGATGAGAAATTAGGTTACGCTTTTGTTTTCAGTCAGCTAGATTACTGTAACACACTCCTCTCAGGACTACCCAAAAAAGTCATCAATCGATTGCAACAAGTGCAGAATGCAGCCACTAGAATCTTAACTAGGAAAAGAAAATCCGAGTACATCTGTCAAGTTCTGATGTCACTACATTGGTTACCTGTGCCATTTAGAATTGACTGTAAAATACTCCTTATGATTTACAAAGCTTTAAATAATCTCGCTCCATCTTATATTTCAGAATGCCTTACACCTTATACTCTAAATCATAACCTTAGATCTTCAAATGAGTGTCTGCTTATAATTCCAAGAGCTAACCTTAAAAGAAGTGGTGAGGCACCTTCTGCTGTTATGCACCTAACCTCTGGAATAGCTTACCAATAAAAATTCACCAGGCTAATACAGTGGAGCATTTTTAAAAACTGCTAAAAACTCATTATTTTAACATCGCTTTCTCATAGCTTTGTTTTAGTTTAATCCTGATACTCTGTATATTCAATTAATTATCGTTATCATTCATGGTGGCTCTGTACTAACCTCTGCTTTCTCTGCTGTTCTTTTTCTGGTTTTCTGTGGTGGTCATCTGCACCACCACCACCTGATCAAAGCAACGTGATGTCCCTACATTGACGGATTAAAGGCCAGAGGTCCACATGACCGTCATCATCAAGTTCTTCCATGTGAACCCTGAATACAATGAGGACTGATTGAGGTCATTTATGTTAGGTAGAATGCCTAGGGGGGCTGGGCGGACCCCTGCAGATTTAATTTTTTTCTCCAGCTGTCAGGAGTTTTTTTTTTTTTCTGTCCTCCCTGGCCGTTGTACCTTACTTTACTATATATTAATTAGCATTGCCTAATTTTATTTTTTTATATATTTTGTCTTTTTTCTCTTTCTTCATCCTGTAAAGCACTTTGAGCTACATAATTTGTATGAAAATGTGCTATAGAAATAAATGTTCTTGTCTATGAAAGCATCCTTAGCTACACAATATTGTAATATGGTATTAAAAATACATATTCTATGCATACTGTCAGTACATTTAATAACATTCTAATATCACTATTATTTATGAATAATGGCTCAGTTTTATTAAAATATGTTAATTAACAAAACTGTGTATAACAAAATCTTTAGTAGAGCATTTTTAAATTTTCAAGTCACTTTATCTTTCAAACCAGCTAAATCACTGAATGTACCTAAATATTATGCCATGCATACATTTTCTTACTTGTAATTTTTGTATGTTTCTTTCAACTTGCTTTTATTTTATTTTTATTATTATTCTGGTTATACCATAATTTGGTTTTGTTTATTTTGTTGCTGCCATCTTGTGACTGTCTTTCCATGGCAGTTGCTTTGCCTGTTGTCATTCGTGTGACACAGAGATCATGTGACCTGCTTGTCATCATACACCACCTATTTAAGACGGTAGCATGCATGTTCTATCATTTACAAATCACAGAAAATAAAATGCAATATTATCTAGATTCAGTTGGGGCAAACAAAATACAAGGTAATATCATAACTTGAAATGTTTATTTTTTATTTGGATTTTGGCTTTGTAATTTGATTGGTGTTTGGTTTTCAAAGACTTTTTGAATCTAAGATTTTTGTTCACATTTTCGCTTCAATGCTGACTCACCCCATTTTTTCATTTAATTTTCCAGTTAGAATTTTTCACTATAAAAACTATCATGAATACTTGCCATCTCTGGGGTGTTCATACCACAGGATCCAATATGACATCAGTAGCTACTTTGTGAATCAAAATTTCCACTCTTGATGTAAGAGTAAAAACATGCCAATCCAATCTCTTGTTTACTTTTTAAGTGGATCTGTTGTAATAATACTTAAAGAACAGAAATATGAAGGTACTTTTTCCTCTCAAGTTTCTGATTAAGGCGTTTAATGTGCCAGCTGACAACATTTTTAGATTTCCCTTTTTGAGACAAAAAATAAAAATAACATCTTTAATGGTTTTTTTTTCAATTTTGGCAAATATTCCACATTTTTCCACTGACAATCTGTCGCCAGTAACACAAACAATGAAGTCTCAGAATGATCGGGAATAAATATAACAAAATACATTTAAATGTTCCAAGCTTGAAGTACTTCAGAAGTTTAAAACTGTTGAGAAGTCACAAGACATTTATATAATGTCACCACCTGCAATTCCTTAGGATGTAACCTGAATTCTTAAGATGACGAGTTCTAATATCTACAGTTGTTAAGTATGACGTGCTACCAGACCACAAGTCATGTAATGTGTCACCAGCATTATGCAAGCTGAATGTGTTGGGGTGACACACACACACCCCCCACAAGCCAAAACAGCAGGAAGTATAAGATCAAACCAGACATCTGCAGCACACACCCTTGGCATAATACCTTTCTCTTGCAGCAGGATTATTTTATATTATAGAATTTTTAATCAATACATGATATCATTTTGGGCAGCATGGTGATGCAGTGGTTGTGCTGCCTCACAGTTGGGAGACCTGGGGACCTGGGTTCGCCTCCCGGGTCCTCCCTGTGTGGAGTTTGCATGTTCTCCCCGTGTCTGCGTGGGTTTCCTCCGGGTGCTCTGGTTTCCTCCCACAGTCCAAAGACATGCAGGTTCGGTGCATTGGCGATCCTAAATTGTCCCTAGTGTGTGCTTGGTGTATGGGTATGTGTGCCCTGTGGTGGGCTGGTGCCCTGCCCGTGGTTTGTTTCCTGCTTTGCACCCTGTGTTGGCTGGGATTGGCTCCAGCAGACCCCCGTGACCCTGTAGTTAGGATATAGCGGGATGGATAATGGATGGATGGATATCATTTTACAATTTAATACAAGTATATACTGTACATATATGAAGTTATAACAATGAACTATTAAACACAAGGACAAGAGTTGAATGTAACTTAAGGGTTAACTAAATGTTGTTTTAAGCCTAGGCATGTGAGGCTTTTGCCTCTTCTTAGGAGAGTCACCAAGATAGTTGCTAAGGTTAAAATGAAGTAGATGAGTAACAAACACCCATCCAGAAAGCAGGAATAAACTAATGGGAAAGCGCAAACACCCCTCCTATGAGGTGATGCTAAAATCGATAGAAAAATCCACAGATCACCCTTATTACAAGGTAATATTCAGATTAATGGGAGAGTCAAAAAGAGTCAGAAAATACTGGTGGCACTCATTGTTTGGATGAAGCACTGCATACTATGTAAATTATGAGTCAGATGACTTGATCTATTACATACGGTAATGGTAATAGAAACGTATAATAGGGAATGATTTGTTTAATTAAGTGCTCACTCCATGGACTGAGACATTTGTGCATACCTGTGTACAAATAAAGAATTGTTCTGCATTTTCATCTTATCTCCGAGAATGACTTCTTTGAAAATAGAGGAAAGTTTCTTCCACAACAATATTCAGCAATGTCTAGAAAGTTCATCATTTTCACTGGGACCTGCATCAAATTCATGAATCATTACTAATGCTGTATGTGCAGAAACAGGAGCAAGGCAACACATGAGAGATGTCAGTTAGAAAAAGGAGCGATTTGTCCTCAAGTACATAAGGCCGAAAACTAGGCTCTTATGAGGTCTTAACAAACGGTGCAAAAGTTTTATCTCTCGTTTGTCTCCATTGTCATACCATCAACAAACCTTGTTGTTTAGGTCGCTTAGAGTCCTAAGGAATGGACTGAAGAATCTGAAAATGTTTCTTACTACCCTTCTCTTCTTCTTCTTTTTTGCAGCAGCTGTTTTGTAATGCCTAAGATTTCACCTAAATATTCTTGAAAAAGGTAACGTGGCTGCTTTGGGAATCACAGCTGAACTTGCCCAGGGATGGTAGTAGAGAAAAGACAGATACTTTACCTAGGCTGAAAACGTCTTCCTATACAGAACAGATACTGCAAGGTCGTCTTACCAGCACCATAGGCTCTCCAAGCAAAGTAATGCACTGGGGCCCCTGCTTTGATAGCAAAACAGAAACATACATAGGCATCAGAAACACTGTTGGCCCCTATGCTCCTGGTGCCCTGACCAGTGCCCATTGTGCCCATACGTTAAGACGGCCCTGTGATGACCAGTGAAACTATAAACAGGCTCCAGACAATGTCTGAAGTGCCTTTTAGAGAGGAAGTTACGCTCTTACGTAACATATCACTTCCTGTGAGACAATTGATATTAGTGAGAATTGGGTAAAGTGTAAGATGTAGTTTGTTACTTTTACTGCCAGTATTTAGAGATGTATATATTTGCAGATGTACTGATAGACAAATAAACTATTATTATATGTATTATTTATTAGTCATTATTTTAAAAGTAGGATGATTGTTTTAAATAATGTGTAATAGTTGTTCTGGTAGGTGGAGTTAAAACCCATAAAGGTAACTTCTGAGAGAAGAGGGGAATTTAGAAGCCATGAGAAGCGCATTCTGCTTTAGAGATACTCACATTGGGAAGTGAACACTGGGCAGTTTTAAACACTACACTAATGATAAAGTATTTTTGTATTTCTTTTTTTTTTGCTTATATGTATATTTATTCTTTCTAGATTAGTGAAATTTATTGTGCAAACTCAAAACATCCAGATCTTATCATAACATTGTCAGTTTAATGGTTTAACAATATGATTAAAATCCACAGAAACATTTGCTGCAACAGATGTCCTGCCAACAACACCAACAACAAAATGAGAGCACACTCTGAGTGAACCTGCATCTGGGACATTTATCTTCTACATGCAGGCACAACATTCACTTGACTCCTTTCCTCAGTTTAACACATTGTCTGCTGGACAATTTATTACCAGGATCCTGCAGTATAGGTCTGTATATATGTGATAAATAATGAACTCAATCAAAACCTGTAAAGAAATGTTTTAGAAAGTAATAGTTTTATAATCAATGGTAACTCTGTCAAATTGTAAAAAGAAACTGTCAATTACTTTATTTTGACCAGCAACACAACTAAAAGTTGGTATTTAAATGCAAGTCCTAGTAGCATGGTACCTCACAGAGTGCAGGCTTAGAAGAACCATCGGGACAGGGATCCAAATCTGTACCAGAGTCTAGAGGTTCCACATCCCTCCAACTATCTCGAGCACTGTCATTATCATTAAAATATTAATTTTGAAATAAATCTAGTTGTTTCAAAACATCACCAGCTTTATACCTTTCTTGTGAGGACATAACTAGGGACTGTCTAATTCTAGCTCTGTCTTCCACAAGCAGTTGCAACCAAAAAAAAATTCTACGGCTATCCACAAGATGGCAGTAGTGTAGTAGGTGACTAAGACATGGCAGCAAAGCTCATCAACAAGATGGCTATAGTGGCTGTATACTGAGATAAGAGTTCTCTCATATGTTTCGTTTTGACAGGCTCAATGAGATTTGACTAAATTCATAACTTACATTCAAAGTGTTAGTGTTAGTTTACAGGTGCAGTGGGTGCTGCAGAAAATTTGAAATTCATGCAACATACACCAAGTTATAATGTGATCAACAATCATCTTTATTTAAAGCTTGTGTACGCAGATGTGTACATCAGCCTTGCTGCTCATTTTTAATGAACCTTTGACCAAAAATATGATCCAATATTATCTACATATGTATTTATAATAGTAGAAGATTTTAAACAATTAGACAGTACTACAGTAAACCATCAGGTACAAATGTATTCAGAATAAAAGTTCAGAGGCTGCTAAACCAGACATTTGAAAGCTCAGCACTGGTGACCCTGAGCAGGGCACTTAATGTGGTTGTGCTCCCACTAAAAATCACACATCTAGTCAGCTGTATGGTAAACCTTTTTAGTTTATAATTGTGGTCCAGGATTGCAATTCAATCAGCATTCCCAGGTAAAAACAGTAAAAAGGAATAATTAGGAAAAATAAATATTGTAATACAGCGTGGCACAGTGGGTAGTGCTGTTGCCTAGCAGTTAGGAGACCTGGGTTCGCTTCCCAGGTCCACCCTCCATGGAGTTTGCATGTTCTCCCCGTGTCTATGTGGGTTTCCTCCGGGTGCTCTGGTTTCCTCCCACATTCCAAAGACATGCAGGTTAGGTGCATTGGTGATCCTAAATTGTCCCTGGTGTAGGTGTGTGTGCATGCCCTGTGGTGGGCTGGCACCCTGCCTGAGGTTTGTTTCCTGCCTTGTGCCCTGGGATTGGCTCCAGCAGACCCCTGTGACCCTGTAGTTAGAATATAGCATGATGGATGGTAATACAACTTCTAATTTCCACTTTCAAATTATTTCCCCTTTTGTATAGAGCCTTTCCTAGCACAAACCAGCTTGAGACAAGATGTTATTTGATTGCCAAGTCAACTTAAGATGTTAAAATGCTCACCTGACTTAAAAATAAATAATGTGTACAGAAAACTTGCTCAAACCACGCCAGGCCGTCATTTCTTTGGAAGGTGATGTAATCCTTTTTTGTTTAATAGTACAAACATCAACGCAGAGAAGAAAAATAACACCAGGAAATTATTTTTTATTTTTTTATCTTAAAAGACAGGCAAATGTTGAGATCTTGAAATAGCATACATCAGTATACCCAAATAGTAACAAGAAACCAGATTTCAACCAGGGGTCTGTTCCAGAAAGCAGAATATTTGTGATATTTTGTCACGTTTCTGGTTACAGATTAAGTCAGAATCATGTGATCCATGAGGCCAAACCTACCAATCAAAGAGTTGGTACTGTGAATCTTCTGTTTCAGATTTGTACATAAAAGTAATTAACTTTGCTTTCTTTTGGATGTAATCACTGAGCAATGCAGTGTTCAGTACAGATATTAGAACATTCAACATCCCTCGCGGTAACAACAAGAACAACTCCATGTATTCTGAACACTTATCTCCATGGGTCTTAGACTTTTTTGATATCATTCATTCGGCAAAAAAGAAATATGATGCTTTCTTGAGGGCATATCATGTTTCAAATAAAGTAATATTGTCTGGGGTGCATTTTTGATAATGCAAAAATTTATTCCACAAAGTTTACACAGATTTTATTGATTAACTGTCTTATACATTCATTCTTTCAGTGATTTTCCCCCATGCCATCTTCCTTTCCTTGGCAGCTGCTGCCACCATGTTTCTCCTCATTTATCGGATGTGACAATGATTTTCATGCTCTGCCTCCAGCACATCTTGATCTGCCAACATGAAGGTTGCTCCCTCTGTTTCTCAGACTTGCAGAATGTGGTTGATTGACTGTTTAGCAATCGACTTATACAGGTTTGTAAATTCAATGTATCAGATCAATGTACCCCGGATTGCCTAAACTAACTGAAATCCAGTATACTGGAACCATTTAATCCACTGGTGAGAAATCCGGGATTTGTTCTTAGATCCAGGAGTAACTGATATCTCTTTCTGGAACTGACCCTAGGTGTTTTGTTTTTAGTCACACAACTAGGACAATGAAATTTCTTTCCCTCCATCTTATAAAAATGAGCAATCTGTTTCTAAATCTAGTTCTCTGAAATATTCTTAGGAATTATAAAGCTACAGTATATCAAATTGATCTTGTCTTTTTACAAAAACTTCTCCCAATTTCAATCTCATCTTAAAAATCACAACTTTTACTCCAGCCACAATAGAAAGAGCTTTAATCCGTATTGTGATATTCAGTATCCAATATTTTCAAATGCAAGAAGTACTATAAACATCCTGCTTTTACAATATAATACAGCTTTTATTGCAATTAACCACAACATTCTTTTGAATGGATTGTGACTCTTTTGAGTAGACAGGCAGGCAGTTTAAGTAAATGCTACTTATCATATAGTTTCAATATGGCTAGAACTCTGATGATAATACTAAATGATTTCTGTCTGCACTTAGATGTCCTGTCCTGCATAACCTTTTGGAGAAGTCAACTGGAAATTTATTTTCATCAGTGTCCTGTTGGCACAATGCTGTATATAACAAAGTAATAACATAAATAAATGTTCATTAAGGTGAACACAAAAGAAATATAAAATATAAGTCTCATCAACAGTGAGAAAAGTAACAAATCAATACTTCCTGCTGTTGACTAACTTTAGTAGGGATGAATCCACATGGAACTACTGTAGGAAATGCAACAGTATAACTGGATTTCTTAAGTCTCTACATCAGCTTCCACTTAAGTTTAGAGATGACCTCAAGATCCTCATTCTCAGGTACTGTATAAAACTTTGATTGACCTTCTCTCATTTTACATTATAGGAGGTCAGGTGAGTGCTGCTCTGACATCCTAATACAGTCAGGAGTGCACATTGTGGTCAGCATTGTGGAAAAGAGGCAACTAAAAGAATATTGCGCAATGCTGCATTCTATAAAGTGCTGTGGAGTGTTAATAATGTCGATCAAGGCAAACCATAAAAGAAGATGTAGCCTTCAGGATGTACTCAGCTCCTAACACCTGACACAGACAGACACAGACACAAGTTCTTTCACACACAGGCTTTTTTATTCTGCTGTGGGAAATGCTTCTCAAATTGTTTCCCCAGTTGCACAGCACAGTACAAAGCACAATCAGCACAGTTATAAAGCACAAAGCACTTTCTCTTCTTTGGCTTCTCTCCTCTCTGTGTTTCTCTGTCTCTCCCTCTCTTCTTCCACCTCCACAAGCTTCATCCTTCTTCTTCCCAATTTTGGCTCCCTGAATGAAGTGAAACAGTCCCTTTTATGCTGCACCTGGGACCACTCCAGGTGGCCTATTAACATGATCCGGAAGAACACCTGGGTGTGGCAGAATCCCAATGAAATAGGGCTTGTCAATTCCTGCAACACCTCCTGGTAGCACCTCCGGAACCAAATAGGGTTGAGCCCACCAGCTCCAAGTCCCAGTGTGCCCTGTAGGAATCCAGGGTACTGTACATAGTGTTCAGGGGCAGGAAATTCCCTGTGCCTCTGTCCTGGCCGTCCACCACAAAGCAGACAAATTTGCACAATGATCAAAGTTTAATTACACAAAAAACACAATCCAATAAGAAACAATCAGAAAGTCATACACTGTATATCAGAGAGGATACTTCGATAAACCCATGAAAGGAACAAATCCAAAAAAAGGAAGTGAAAAAGAACCAAGAGATCAACCTGGAACCAAAACACTGGGCAAACTTAATAATACAAAAATCACAAAGCAAAAGGTCAAAATCTTTAAACTCTAAACCAAGAAAACCAATTCTTGAACATGAAGAGTATTAAATTGCCTTTTGCTGAGATCTGAAACACAGTGCTTGAACAAAGTACCATTCAAGGCATTCCATGACATATAAACCATTGTGCAGTTACAGACACAAATGAGAATGGCTGCAGGGATGGACTAGGGATGTATCCCCAGCCCATTCCTGAGAAGTACTTTAATGATGACATTTTGAAGTGTAAACTAGTCATAAAATGAAATTACAAATAAAACTAATTTTCGACAAAGAGCTTTTACCTACAAGATCTTTAAATGTTATGATTTGCCAGCCAAAAATAGAAAATGCATCCAACAGTCATAGCTGAGGACCTATTTATTAGAATAGCATACTCTTCTTAGAGCTGCTCCATCACATTATTGTCGCTGTTTATGACAGGGACAATACAAGATTATTTGTGTATTTCATATATTTAAAATATAGTCAAAAAGAATAAACATGCATGGCTTAATCTTTGAGACACATATACGTTACTGATAGGATCAGCCAGGTTTGTGATTATTGTACACAAAGAAAGGTCAACGAATACAATACTAAAATAATGTAAAGACATGGTTAATGGAGCCCCACTACATTGTCACCGTCACTGAGGGTTTTTTCCAGTTCTATAATACACATCTATCCCATGCACTTGGGTCATGCCACCATTTCATTCATCCATCATCTGTGCATATAAACAAACATAGGGATGACAAAGAAGTTTTATTAAAAGGCAAATTGGAGTTTCATGGTGTCAAATGCAGTTGTTCTGTCATCTTTTAAACCATTCCCGCTCCAGGCATCTGTATATAGCATTGAGTTTAAGTCTGTTCTTTACTTCCTTGCATGTGAAAATGTATAATAATGGATCAATAAAGCAGCTACAGCTGGTCAGAGCAACAGTGACTCTGTAACACATGAAGAATGGGGAGCGAGTCAGGCAGCACAGGCCATTAACCAAGGCATTAACAGCAAAAAAGAGTAACATGAGGTTAAAAGGACCAAAACAAAGCAGAAATAGAAGAAGTGCAATCCCCAACAAGTACCTAATGCATAAAGTCTCACCAACATTAGACACAGTTCTTTTTAAAGCTTTTAGTGAAGTTAAATAACTATAGGTAAGTATCAAAGTGGGAATTATAAAGCCCAGAAACACCATAATGAATATTCGTATGGCATCAGATTTAGTTATTAAGTAATAATCAACACACAACTGTCCTTTTGTCATATCTGACAAAAACACTGGCATCTGGGAAACACCAAGGAACACCCAACCAAATATGCTGATCACTATGGCTCCTTTTGCAGTGTGGATATTCCTCCACCTTACAGGATGCACAATTGCGAGGTATCTGTCCACAGCAATGCAGCACACAAAATAAATGCTGGCGTACATGTTTATAAAAAACAGAAAGCCACTCAGTTGACATGCTGCTCTTCCCAACTCCCACTGATGCTCCTTCATAAAGTAGGTGATCCATAGAGGCAGTGTGCATCCGTAGACCAGATCAGCCATGGCAAGATTCACAAGATACACAGGAACTGTTCTGACAGCATGTCTCACTTGATACAGACTCCACACAGCCAGACTGTTGGTTGGAACTCCGATGATAACAACACAGCTGTACACCGCCACAAATAGCACTTTATCCGAGGCATTGCTTTGGCTGCAGTTAGAGTTATTCATAATTGAGAGAGGCTCAGACTATTCCTGATAAAAGAAAAAAAAATGTAGGATTGAGCTATACTTTTTAATAAATATATTGATAGATATGTTTGCTTCCATTAAGTTAGGTTATCTCAAAGCACAATGTGAGCTACCACAGCTGTGCAGATGACACACAACTTTATTTATTGATAGCGCCTGATGACCCTGATGCTCTTGACTCTATGATCCAATGACTTACTTGTATTTCCAACTGGATAAGTAGAAACTTTCTCAAATTAAATAAGGAAAAAACAGAAATCTTTTCCTATAATGTTGCTTCTTCTATTAAGATGCTTATAATAATACTCACTGCAAAAAGATCTGTATGTAAGCATCTGGGAATAATGTTATTTTTATTTTGTCTGCTTTGATTGCTATGTACTTGCGGTTTCAAAATACATTTTATTGTTATTTTTTTATATTGGCCATCAGTTATTACTTGCTGATGATGTCACAGGCATGTCATTAACTGGTGCCCTTAGTCGGCCCAAGTTAGTATGTGACATAATGATGGCCGTATTATTTGAAGGTAAGCTCTGTGTGTCAGGTATTGTCTGAACTTTGTTGAAAAAGGAAGACTGCTTTGCTATTTACAGGTTCAAGGTATTGTCTTACAGCCAGGGCTTTTACCTGGCTTGTGTTTATTTTCAGCTTTTTTGTTAATTTTGTATTATTAATATTGTTTGGTTATTTTATATTTGTTCATTTTATTTATTATTTGATATTTATATTCTCTCTCTTTAAATGTGCTAACTTTAACTGTACTTTGTGGGTGGAGCCCAAGGAGGCGGGGCCAACCTGACATCACACTTGCTCGGTCATCCTTCTAGCTTTACTGTCATTCAAGAAAGGGAAACCTAGCAGCGGAACACTGACTTTGTGAAGTTGTATTTAACTATTGCTTTCTTCTGATCTTTCTGCTCCTTGTGTATTATTGCTTATGTTCTTGGATGCTACTATTTGGATTGTTTATTGAGATAAGAACAGATACTTTGGTAGGAAGTCAATGCCAAAATTTCAGAAACTTAATGGTACTAGCTTTTTTACTGTATCCATGGTTCTGAATAAAAGTCAGTACTGCACTCATGCGTGACTGCAAATAGATGAATGATTCCAAAAATCACAATAATACACGACCAGAAACTACATATACAAATGTCTCATAGCGGCAATGATAAATCAAATTAACACATGTTGATAAGAAAAACAGCAAGAGAATTTCAGTGCATGATTGTGGGATTTGTGCTCTATTAATAAAAAAGGTCAAATACACACAAATATGATCTCATTATTGCCACATTTATCCCATTACTGAGTTAATTCAGAAACAGATTTGTGTGCTTTAAAAATACACTGATGTGACCGATAACATGTGAGTTCTAATTGTTTCACTAGTAGTGTCACAAATTTTTAAAAGGAGACAAAATGATGGTGAGATGAATCACTTTTTATTGCAGGGTCCTACACAGTCTCAATAAAAGAAAGCAGGCTTCACATTCGTTCTTGAATTTCAGATGTCTGCTGAAGCCTCCATCCACTTTCTAAAAGGTTTAAACAGTTCAGGGATGCAGGGAACCTCATGTGCACCCACTGTTATGCATTTAGGACTTTGCACAAAGGCAGTGTTAAGAACCATTGCAGCAAAGAAAAATCAAGGCAAGTTACAAATGAAGTGGCTATTTGGCTTGTCTACACCAGTAATGAGATGAGCTTCTCCACTGTCAATGCCAAATTAAAATCTATTTAGTGCATCAAAGCACAAAGCATCACAGAGACACGTCAGTTACCAGGGTGGGCAAAATGACATACTTCATTGGCAAATACAAATATGCAAATTCTAAATTTGCGTCATTCCTTTGTTTTTTTGAAGCCAAACTAATGTTCATTAATGAACATAGTGAAAACATACATTTAAAATGTACATTGAGGAATGTAATGCACTCTACCAGATATACTTCCGGTAACATCAGTCCAGCTAATATTCTAATTTTGGATTATTGCACAGCCTAAGCAATAGCAAAGTCTGATCATCCACATATGGCTGTAACCAGCTAGTGATACAAATGTTAATTTTATAGCAAATGTTACAACCCTAATAGAGTGCGTCTCTGACAAACCAGATTTTAAAGGTGCATTGTTACAAAAACAGCTTTAAAGAGTTTTTAAATTAAAATATCCTGAATTATCTTGGAATTTACTAATTCAACCATACAGATATAATAATGTTTGAATTATATTTTTATCACAGATTTTAAGCAGTATTATTTACTTACTGAAGAGTAATTGTCATAGAATCATTTTGTAATGTACGCAAGGCAAGATAAATCAGGTAATCCGGGATAATATCACCCTTTATAAACTCAAAGCTGAAATCTCCCAAGATTATAAAATTCCCTCCATCTGTTGTTAGAATGGGGAATCCCCATGTCCATTGCACATTTACACTTAAACTCACATTGCACTTCAATATTTATGAATGCCAATAAATAACAGTTGGGTAGCTTCTTGAGAGATATACCAATATTATAAAGCTTCTATAACTATTAGTATTTATATATTTGCATTTTTTACAGAAAAAGACACAATATTGTTCACTTCAATAATGGAGGTACTTTTACTAATAAGCCATTGAATGGGGTTTCTATTTTTGCCATAGTATTGAAATGTATCAAGTATTATGAAATTTATTGGTATTGAATACAAAAATTCTGGCATTGTAATCGTTTTGCCTTGTCTATGACTGTTTTTCTAATTTTGTCAATAAATCCCTCAATTTATGTGCGAATACTCTCTACAAACCAGCATTTTATGGTTTTCTCTCCATTGTAAGACATTTGGGTAGATTTTTGCACTTCCATTGTATTTTAACTTTTAAAGGTCAGCAGCCCATTTTTGGGCCTGCTTCAACTAAAGCCTGCAGGTAGTAGTTCTGACACCCCCTTTTTGTAATGTTTGAGACTACAAATAACAACAATGCACATTCTTAATGTTATTTTTGTTTAATCTTCTTTGATTTTAATAAAAGTGATTTAAGGAAATTAATTTTTATCACTTTTTTCCACATTTACTAGTCAGGCATTGTTCACTGATGACATTAAATTCTCTTCATTTAATCTTCATTTAAGCCTATGCTGCTCTTTTGATGACCATCTGATCTTTTTAAAAAAATGCTGGTAAGACTTTCTCTCTAGATAAATAATTTTTCTCAGAAATTTAATGTAAAAGAATTTCAGGTTTTCACCAGTCACCTGTCTTTGATTTCAAGTTTTCTTTAGCTCCTTCAGTTACAAAACTCTTCTTTCTCTCCATATTGAAATGAGAAATTCTCCAGTTGCACTGTGTCTTTTAAATTGAAAGAATAAAATTGTCACAACAGAGAAACAAAACAAAAAGCTTGATGTTTTTGTTAATCTTTAAATACTCACCTTTTTACCCATTGCCTATTTACTGATTTCGAGTCTTGGTCTTGTTTCTAAAAAAGAGACACATGATTTGTTATTTAACATCCTGAACCACATTTTGGTTTGGCTTTGTAATTGTCTCCCGGTCTTAAGCAATCACTGCCACTTGCCACAACTTCATAGTATTGGATCAATTACATTTTGATGGAAAAATCTAAACAGGAAGAACTCAATTTAGTTCCCTTTTGTGATTTCGAATGGCCATTCATGCTGTCCATATGTCCCTCCAGGAACTCTCCATTCTGATTTAGCAGGCCTACTAGCCAGAAGTCCATGTGACTGTCATTTATGAGGAATGATCATTTATGTTAGGTAGAATGCCTAGAAGGGGCTGGGTGGTCTCATGGCCTGGAACCCCTGCAGATTTTATTTTTTTTTTCTCCAGGAGTTTTTTTTTGTTTTTTCTGTCCTCCCCAGACATTGGACCTTACTTTCATTCTATGTTAATTAGTGTTCTCTTATTTTAATTCTTACTTTGTCTTTTTCTCTTTCTTCATCATGTAAAGTACTTTGAGCTACATTATTTGTATGAAAATGTGCTATAGAAATAAATGTTGTTGTTGTTGGTCCAGGATAAAAATGGCCACTCATCTTACTTGGGGAGTTGGAGTTGGGAGAAAGTGGACAATAGCCTGCTTGAGAAAAGTGGAGGAGGAAATGAGGAATTTATGAGTGTATTGCTTCTGTAAAAAACAAACCTCTGTAAGATATTAAAGGTCTTTTGAACATGGGGCTTGTGTCTGCATGCCTTTGTCTGGGGTTTGAGGTCTGGAGAGGCCCTTACTGATCACAATATATTCTGAAAGAAATCTGTTAAGAGCTGGGTAGTCTTCATTAAAATAATGTCAGTTATGTTTTGAAGGGAACAAACTGAAAAATGACTAAGTCTTCTTTAAACAAAGTTTGACGGAAGCTCAAAAGGCACAAAAAGATGTGGTATGACAGGTGTACGTCTCAATATAAAGTGCCTTTGTTGTGTTACACACTTCCAATCAGGTTATTTGCTACTTGAGCAGATCTTATGATTTCTTTCAAATAATATGAGAAGAGCAAGTCATAAAGGAACCACGAAAAGTAAGTTTTTCATGTAAGCTTCTTGACTGAATGCCTGTCTTTAAAATTGGCAAACACTTTTTTTCCCCTCATTTTCACATACTTTTTCCCTTAGCAAATGTTAACGTCTGTAGTAAATCACAGCATTTGGCTGCTGGAGTTTTCTTCTGTCCTACCACAAATGTAACTCATTACGTGTGTTTGAAGCAGTTTGCCTTTGCAGTTAGTTAAAGTTTGGAATTTGGGATTCATTTGTTCATGTTCTAACTGTGATTATACTGTAAAGACTCATCACATTTTACTTAATGTACCCTGTATCTTATTTTTTTTAATTTATTCTAAAGGCAACACATCTGAATATTAAAATAATTATTTTTATTGCTGGTTATGCTATAATTCAAGTCATCAAGTGAGCAAGTATTGATGACACAAAGTTAGTGGCTTTACTCCAACAGATGCACCCATTACATAATTAAACATTGGGTTTAATCACTTCTGTCTGCTTGGATATTTGTGAACATGTCATTGTTACTGATGAAGTGGCAGTGACAAGGCTTCAGTTCTGGGAGCAGCAGATTTATTGACTGACATTTGCTCCTTTTTCTGCTGTTTGCAAATTGCCCTTTCTGTTTGACTGCTGTCAGTTTTATAAAGACAGCCATCTGTAGTCAGACTGCAAAGATTAACTGAGCAGTCTTATGAGATTACATTAATAAAATAAATTTATTAATATTTTTATAGGTGGCACAGTGGTGCAGTGGGTAGCGCTGCTGCCTCGCAGTTAGGAAACCCGGGTTTGCATTCCAGGTCCTCCCTGCGTGGAGTTTGCATGTTCTCCCCGTGTCTGCGTGGTTTTCCTCTGGGTACTCCGGTTTCCTCCCACAGTCCAAAGACATGCAGGTTAGGTGCATTGGCAATTCTAAATTGTCCCTAGTGTGTGCATGGTGTGTGGGTGCATGTGTGTGTGCACGCCCTGCAGTGGGCTGGCGCCCTGCCCAGGGTTTGTTTCCTGCCTTGTGCTCTGTGCTGGCTGGTATTGGCTCCAGCAGACCCCCGTGACCATGTAGTTAGGATATAGTAGGTTGGATAATGGATGGGTGGATAGTTTTATAACTGAATTTTAAAAAAAAAGAAAAATGCACTTTATATAGCATTTGCACAAATGGTATTACAAGAATCAAATCAAGCCTTTAAAAATTTGTTTCGAACCTAGTTTTCTTAAACTTGACTTGCATGTATGGGTTGTTGTTTGATTCTAATAAAATTAATAAAAATGTTTCAAGAAAAAAAAATAATAATCCAGTAAGCATGAACACTGAAACAACAGTAAAGTCAAATATAAAAAATACATGAATTCTTGCTAAGATGTTAAAAAAAAAGGAAATGTCACAGATTCACGGTGCTTGTTCAGTGGAGAAAAGCAAAAAGAAGAAACTCCAAAGATGGAGTGACACAGCGCTGAATGTGCACCGAGATATCAGTCTTCTTCGCTCAGTCTCTTTGTCTCATCTGTCGCATGGATTTCCAGAAGAGAAGCACTTTGAACAGTCGACTTTGAAGAATTTTGACTGTCAGTCCGACATCTTAGTTAGCAGCTGCTTTGTGATGTTGTTGTGTTTATTGACATGTCATTTTTTTCTTTCATAGTTGGGTTGATACTCACTATTTGAGCCATTTTAGGATGAACTCAGCTTGTCTGAATTTTATTAAAACATGACAACTAAACAAAGGTTAAATTCTAGTGCTTAATTATTAGGAATTCAATTATAAGGAGTTTGTTTAAAAATCATTACTACAAATGGTAATGATCTCTCTTTACTTGGAACCGTCTTAGATTTTTTGAAGCATTTTTTTGTTTATTTTTTAAAATGTAATATTATTTATTGGTCATAAGCTTTACTGATGACGTCATTGTGTTGTGTCGTATTCTACATTTACAGTTGCTTTCCCTATTCCGCACTGCCATTGTGAATATGTAATCTGATGATTTGTCTGCTGTCATATTATTTTCAACTGAGTGAATGCAGTAATATCTTGTTGGAAGTTTACTTGAAAGCAAAGGAAAGATTCTTTGGAAAAATAAATAAAAAAATACTTTTTTTTTCTGGAGAATTACTGATTTACGATCCTGTTCTTCTGACAACAGTTTCCGGTTTTGCTCAATTTTGAAACTTCAGCTGGTGAATAAACCTTGCTATTTTTATATTTTCAGTTTCTTGAGGTATGGACACCTCAGCCATGTTATTAAACAATTAAAGGAAACTACCAGCGATAGGCTTTTGTTTAAAGAGACAATTTCATTGATGAAAACTAAGGTGTTCACTGATACTCACCATTTAGTTGATTATGTATGATCAGATTAAGACAGTTACAAATGTGCCCATGCAGCAAGGAAATATATTATCTTTTAAAATTATTTTGCATGCATAGCCTTAGTGCAGAACAAGAGAAACAACAAGTTTTGTTAAAGTTAAAATTAATTTGGGGCTACCAAGAATATACAGGAAAGAAAACCTGTCAGCCAACGTGGGCACTGAAGAAATCTGGACAAGACAGCTTCCTACTTCATATTCATAGTCTTTTTTTGTAAACATAAGCCATGAAAATTTATTTACTGAAATGTACGTAAACCAAAAATTATACAAATTGATATTTTACTACAACAATGCCATCCTGTGAGGAAACACCCTTGGAGACAGTGTGAATGGACAAATGGAACTGTAACAACAGCTCACGTTTAAAGTGGTACTAGGGTATTGTACCGTGTTAGCCATTATGAATGTAGTGAGAAGTCAAACAAAATGATTCCTTTTATTGGCTAACTAAAAAGATTGCAATATGCAAGTTTTCGAGGCAACGCAGGCCCCTTCTTACGTTTAAAGTGGAAAATCAGAGAATATGTGATCAAGTGCTGCTTTAAGTGTGGCTCTTTGATCTTTACAGAAAGGCATACGTAGAAATGTCATGATGTGATAGACAGATAAATAAACAGACTTACCATTTGAAGCACTGATTGATAATTTGCAGGATCCCTTTATTGTAACTGTGATGACGGCCAGTTATCCACTGATCTGAATCTACTACATAAAGATGATACATTTTTGTACTGATGTACTGTAAATGTCACTGTGAAATTCTAAAATAAAATGGATCAGCAGTGTCTTATCACTTGCATGAAGATAAGTAACTGTAGACTGTCGTTTAATAAACACAGTAGACTAGCAACCATCAGTCAGTTTTGCACACTCCAAAATCAGCACTCTTTCTAATAATTTAATTAATGCACTGCTTCAGAGAACTGATTACAGCTGTGTCAACACAACCCAACCTCCGGTGCTGATGAACCACAATGAGTTCTTTTGTTAGAAGGGCCTTGTGGCAGGAGGCATTATTTGACACCTCTGCTCGGTCAATTGCAACTGTTGTGAGGGAGGTAAAACAGTGGGGATGCTTTATTTCCATTTCCATGTGCTGTGTAAATTTATATTTGACAAATTAGAGATTCAGGGCGGCACGGTGGCGCAAAGGGTAGCGCTGCTGCCTCGCAGTTAGGAGACCCGGGTTCGCTTCTGGTTTCCTCCCACAGTCCAAAGACATGCAGGTTAGGTGCATTGGTGATTCTAAATTGTCCCTACTGTGTGTGTGTGTGTGTGTGTGTGTGTGTGTGTGTGTGTGTGTGTGCCCTGCGGTGGGCTGGCGCCCTGCCTGGGGTTTGTTTCCTGCCCTGTGTTGGCTGGGTTTGGCTCCAGCAGACCCCCGTGACCCTGTAGTTAGGATATAGTGGGTTGGATAATGGATGGATGGATGAAATTAGAGATTCAGCCACTTTACTGATGCTAGGGGCTTGTGCATGGCCATGCCAGCTGCTGATCGGTACATCAGGTGGTTCACAGGAAACATCTGCATAAGTTAATAGATGGGGAAGGCAAATGGGACATATGATTTGTTTTTATGGAGCTTATACCTTACCAGATGAAAAAGGTGAAAGTGGAAGTCCACCACATCTCTATTTTCTTCAGACAACAGCATTTTAATGATTACCTTTCAATATGTAGTTTCTAATTATACTGCCTATGATGATATCTCACGCTTGTCATGCCTCACGCCTGGACAAACTGGTGAGGAAGGCAGGCTCTATTGTAGGCATGGAGCTTGACAGTTTGACATCCATGGCAGAGCGATGGGTGCTCAGCAGGCTCCTGTCAATAATGGAGAATCCACTACATCCACTGAACAGTGTCATATCCAGACAGAGGGGCAGCTTCAGCGACAGACTGCTGTCACTGTCCTTCTCCACTGACAAACTGAGGAGATCGTTCCTCCCCCACACTATGCGACTCTTCAATTCCATTCAATTCCAACAATAAAATTATACAAAGTCATTGTCTGTCTGTATACCTGCATTGTTATCACTCTTTAATTTAATATTGTTCTTTATCAGTATGCTGCTGCTGGAGTATGTGAATTTCCCCTTGGGATTAATAAAGTATCTATCTATCTATCTATCTATCTATCTATCTATCTATCTATCTATCTATCTATCTATCTATCTATCTATCTATCTATCTATCTATCTATCTATCTATCTATCTATCTATCTATCTATCTATCTATCTATCTATCTGCTTTACCAAATAAACTACAGTAAATTGTCCCTAATAGGAGATATATGTGAAAGTAAAATCAACACTTAATTAGAAGAGAAAAGGTGACACAAATGGAAAAATTAAAGGTATATGGGAAAATGTGAGGATGTTTGATTTAAGCCTGATTTGTAGAGTAAGCTGTGTAGAGGCTTAAAAGCCTTGCTTGTAAACAATTTATGAAATATTACCATACAATTGAATCTTTGGCGCTAACAAGGAGACTTCATTTGTAATCTTTTTTTTTTCTTTTATGAAATGTTTATAATTGTCATGATGGCTAAAGTATATCTGATTAGCTTCTGCGTGATTTTGTTCACTGACTCATTCATTAAAATGATAAAAAATTGTAAAACTGAAAGACGGATCTGAATCAGTGTGCATGCCCTGCCTCATTTGTATGGCTTATTTTACATATCACCTAAATGTCACAACTCTAAAATCATAGGATTTTTAAAATAATTAATGCTTGAAAGATGTTCATAAGGTAAGAAAGAAAGAGTGTACTGATCTGTTTTAGTTACACACTCCTTAGAAGTCATAACTGTTTTTTCCCTCCTATAAAGTAATAAGACCCTTGAACTGAATATGTTTACATGAAAAGCAAAGTGCCATTTCACTTGTAATAAAAACAAATAGATGTTTTTGGTAGATCGGAGTAAGTGTTTGACATAAAATTGCCAATCTGAGTAAATACAGTATGTGGCGCATGCACGTTCGAAGATCACCTTCAGGGCCTGTCAAAGGTAAACACTACCACCCCAGGGCACCAGGAGGCACAATCGCTAACCACCTTGTATCCTTCCACCCACAGCCCTGAGGAGCTAGAAAAACAGGGTGCTCTCGGGAGGTGGCATCTCATTTGGAAGACGAGTAATCCAAAAGACAGAAGTCTGAACCGCAAGCCTGACTGATGTTAAAAAGCAACAGTATATTAGCCAACAGTTTGACCTATTTCTGTTAATTTTGTATTTCTTAATTTGTTTTAACCTTTCCTGAGTAAATATTTCATCTGAGTTCCTGTCTTACTACTGGTCAATGACAAGTGATAGACTTACCCTAGAAAAATGTACAACAGTTGCTGTGAATGGTGTTTTTTTTATTATTTTTTGTGGAAAATTCAAAGTAATTTTTTTTTACAAAGTATGTGTGTATTTGGGGTTTGATTAATCCAAGGAATTCAAATCTGAAGTTAGTTTTTATCAAGGTGTTCCTAAACAGTGAAGTCAAAAGGAAAGACACAAAACTAGGAAATCAATAAAGTAAACATCATAAATTAAATTATAAAGCCAAAAGCTCAAAGCAAAAAGTCAAAAAGCTAACCAAAGCAAAGCAATCAATCAATTCCACTTATTCCTAAGCTAGGATGTCTGAAGATGTGTGCCACCATCTTAAATAGGTAGAGCTAAATGATGTGATGCATCATATGACTGTTTCACATGACCAGCAAGGAGCATAACAACTGTAAACAACAAGACTGTCACAATGAAAGACAAGCACAACATGGTGGCACCTATTGTAAACAGTTGACTTAAGTTGGCATCGAAATATCATAATTGTCATAACAATAAAAACAATTAGATAGAAGGAAAATGAAACAAAACTAAATGAAAATGAGCAAAAATAATTGCTGAGTATAAAAACAATAGGAAACATTACAATGTTCACATTGTGGGCAACTATTTTCTCAAATTCTTCACCACTGTGTTCTTGTAACATTTTGGGACTTTGATCATTTTTTCCAGTTATCAAAAGTTTTCTTATTCTTATCCTTCAGTTTTGTTTTCTGTGTTTTAGAATTTAATAATTTGATATTTGATTTTACAATAAATTATTGTTTTATCATTATAGAAACTAATTGTCATTTGTTTTGGATTTGTCACAATGTCATTATATTTTTCTAATATGTGTCTTTATCTTCTAGTAGTGCTGCTGTGACACTATGGCTCGAAGCCACATTGTATGACATCATCAACATGACAAAATTTAAGCCAGCTCTGCACTATGACACTTCATCCAAGGTTATGGATACATTCTCAAGAGTTTAGTGTGTTATAGTTAACAATTTACAACAAACAAATTCATGATTGTGTTACTGACTAACACTTTGGTTTACATTCTGGTTTTGATTTGATTTATCTGTTTTGTTTCAGCCCAGTTTCTGACTTGCGTTCTTAATTTTCTGACCCATCAGTCTCTGCTACGGATTAAATATCTTTTAATAAGAAGGACTCAATTTTAATTCTAAGTCTAGTTATCCTTTCTACAAGTTACCAGTCTGATTTATTTCCTGCATAATTGAGTTTTTGAGATGCCACAATACTGACATGTTGGGTAGCAACTACACAAGAACAATAAATAGTTTATATAACTGCCTGTGATTTTAGATCACCAGTATTTGGCCTGGACAGTGCTCAGACCAGATATCCAAGCACTTCTGCAGCCATATTCTGGGATATCCATAATACTTCTAGTTTGGATAGAGGCCATCTCTGCTGAAAAATCATCCTAATTATTTACACAGGCTAGTCTTCTGCTTGCACAGCAGCTCCCTAAGCAACAGTAATGGAAAAACAGTCTGCTATACACAACATCAACTTTTTTTAAAACTTTTTTTTATATAAAGTATGTTTTTAATCAAGTATGGATTAAACTAATTACTAAATTCTGGCACAAATATAAATACAGATTTGTTAAAATACTCTGAGAAAAAGGTAGAAACTGATTAAACATAAATGGAGACCAACAATATCTGTCCATTAATTAAATGATGAACCATGGTCAGTTGACAATAGAGAAGATTCAAATGGTAAAAGTGAATATCAAAAACAAAGTCACAGTCCTGGAGACCTCTGCCAACTGGCTGCCTATCCCCTATAGTGAAGTCTGTGCTGGCCATTAAATCTGATGGGAGAATCTTTCCCTTTGATGATTTAAATGCTCCTTTATCTGAGAGGCTGGGAAGTAAAGCAGTGGCACAAAATGCCACATTGAGATACTGAGGTAAGAAACAGAATAGAGGAGGGTTAGTAACGGTTTAATTGTGTTGTATTACTTACAGTGCCTCCGGAAAGTATTCACAGCGCATCACTTTTTCCACATTTTGTTATGTTACAGCCTTATTCCAAAATGGATTAAATTCATTTTTTCCTCAGAATTCTACACACAACACCCCATAATGACAACGTGAAAAAAGTTTACTTGAGGTTTTTGCAAATTTATTAAAAATAAAAAAACTGAGAAATCACATGTACATAAGTATTCACAGCCTTTGCTCAATACTTTGCCGATGCACCTTTGGCAGCAATTACAGCCTCAAGTCTTTTTGAATATGATGCCACAAGCTTGGCACACCTATCCTTGGCCAGTTTCGCCCATTCCTCTTTGCAGGACCTCTCAAGCTCCATCAGGTTGGATGGGAAGTGTTGGTGCACAGCCATTTTAAGATCTCTCCAGAGATGTTCAATCGGATTCAAGTCTGGGCTCTGGCTGAGCCACTCAAGGACATTCACAGAGTTGTCCTGAAGCCACTTCTTTGATTTCTTGGCTGTGTGCTTAGGGTCGTTGTCCTGCTGAAAGATGAACCGTCGCCCCAGTCTGAGGTGAAGAGCCCTCTGGAGCAGGTTTTCATCCAGGATGTCTCTGTACATTGCTGCAGTCATCTTTCCCTTTATCCTGACTAGTCTTCCAGTCCCTGCCGCTGAAAAACATCCCCACAGCATGATGCTGCCACCACCATGCTTCACTGTAGGGATGGTATTGGCCTGGTGATGAGTGGTGCCTGGTTTCCTCCAAACGTGACGCCTGGCATTCACACCAAAGAGTTCAATCTTTGACTCATCAGACCAGAGAATTTTCTTTCTCATAGTCTGAGAGTCCTTCAGGTGCCTTTTGGCAAACTCCAGGGGGCTGCCATGTGCCTTTTACTAAGGAGTGGCTTCCGTCTGGCCACTCTACCATACAGGCCTGATTGGTGGATTGCTGCAGAGATGGTTGTCCTTCTGGAAGGTTCTCCTCTCTCCACAGAGGATCTCTGGAGCTCTGACAGAGTGACCATTGGGTTCTTGGTCACCTCCCTGACTAAGGCCCTTCTCCCCTGATTGCTCAGTTTAGATGGCCAGCCAGCTCTTGGAAGAGTCCTGGTGGTTTCGAACTTCTTCCACTTACGGATGATGGAGGCCACTGTGCTCATTGGGACCTGCAAAGCAGCAGAAATGTTTCTGTAACCTTCCCCAGATTTGTGCCTTGAGACAATCCTGTCTTGGAGGTCTACAGACAATTCTTTTGATTTGATTTGTCATGCTTGGTTTGTGCTCTGACATGAACTGTCAACTGTGGGACCTTATATTGACAGGTGTGTGCCTTTCCAAATCATGTCCAGTCAACTGAATTTACCACAGGTGAACTCCAATTAAGCTGCAGAAACATCTCAAGGGTGATCAGGGGAAACAGGATGCTCCTGAGCTCAATTTTGAGCTTCATGGCAAAGGCTGTGAATACTTATGTACATGTGCTTTCTCAATTTTTTTATTTTTAATAAATTTGCAAAAATCTCAAGTAAACATTTTTCACTTTGTCATTATGGGGTGTTGTGTGTAGAATTCTGAGGAAAAAAATTAATTTAATCCATTTTGGAATAAGGCTGTAACATAACAAAATGTGGAAAAAGTGATGCACTGTGAATACTTTCCAGATGCACTGTATATTTATATACACATGATTAACAAATGGAAATGCTGCATGCACAGCTAATCAGCAGCTCTAGTCAGGGTATGCCAGAATAAAGAAGTGAGTCTTCAGCCTGGATTTAAAAGTTGAGAATGAACGTGAGTCTCTTATGTTAGCAGGAAGATCAGTCCACATCTTCATGGCCCTATAAATAAAAGGTCAACCTCCTACTGTTATTTTATTAATCCTTGAAATCTTAAAATCTCAATGTGCGCTCAGTTTGTAAATAATAATAAGTTCAGATAAATAAGTGGGATTTGTCCTACACTTTATCCCTTCTATGTAATCTTGGTAAGGGAACCAGTTATTGAAAATGCAAAAACAAAATATATTGTATTGTGATACTTAATAAAGTAAATTGTATTGTATATTGCTATAGCTGTATATACTGTATCACAATACAGTGACAATCTTATAACAATATACAACATATTTGTATTTTCAATTATTATAAATAATGGGGCAATGTGTTCAGACTCTATAATGAAGGAGTAAGATAGCACCTCAATTATTTTGTACAGTTTTTGGTCTTACAGCTGTGTATAATAGAGTACTCAAAAACATTTGAATACTAAAGCTCATGTCCTACTCTAACATGTTCACCAATTTAAACCTGTTAATTTTGAACATTTATAAGTTTAGTTCAGCTAAATGGTAAATCTAATTCTCAAGGGAACCAGTGGAAATTAACAGGAGGTGTATTTAAATTGGAAGCCAGGAAGTTCATCTTCACATGAAAGCTTGCAGAAATCTGGAACAAACTACAAAGTCATGTAGCTGAAGTGGGGATGTTTACAACTCTACAGACAAGTATGTGGATAAAGATTGGGGCTGCTTAACTGTTAGTTAACCAAAGAAAATTGACAGACTAAATGATGTGCTTTTGTTTGTCACATATCTCAGGTTCTTAAGAGTAAATTTAGGAGTAAGAGTTAATTTTGCACACTTCATGCCACTTGTATATTTAAAAACAGGACAGCAGATAAGTAGCATAAGCTACATGCATGTAATGTGAGCTATTCAAATAAGTTACCTTGCAATTTGTTTTAAAGCAGTAAATCTGGGAGCACCACATTTTTTGGGCACACTAATAAACAAGATTTAAGAAGCTTACTGGATGGATCAGTCTTCTGCCTGTAACCATTTTCTTCTTAATAAAGATAAACAAATTTGAGTTTCTTGATTAGTGGCTGCATTACAGTGAAATCACAGGATAAAATGATAAACATGTGAATACTTCTTTGAAAAATAAAAAAATGTTAGCTTCTCCAAAGTCAGCAGTAGATATAAAAAGATTTTTGTTGACCCATTGTCCTTAATTGTTAGCTTGTATTTATTTCTGTCCAGTTTCATTAACAAGTTTTATACCCTGTGTGAGATATGGCCAGCCATTCATCCTGGCCAATACCCCCAGGCCGCCAGATGGAGCCCTCCTTTCAGCATGGAGGTGCCCCGAATGCCAACTGGGAATCATGGACAGTGGAGTTATAATGCACAGCCCTGCTGGATACCATGGGGGCCGCCAGGAGTCGCTGCAGGGAGGCCCAGGGATTTATATTTTCCGTATAGCCCGGAACTATTTCCAAGTCACGGGAACGGAAGAAATGATATACTTCTGGGCTGAAGAAAAAGAGAAATTTTTACCTGACCCGGAAGTGCTGGATAATCACATGGACTGAGGGCTCAGATAAGCATAAAGGGACGCAGTGTGATCCGGGCCCACGTTTAATTAGTAGCGGATGCCAAATCACTGTGTGCCCTACAAGGGAGTCGCAAACCATGACCAAGTGGGCGGGGGAAGACCTGATCAAGCCGGAGCAGCTGGATAGTGCTGTCTCCAGGAGTGATGCGGATCTAAAGACAAGGCAAACCGGTCAATTATAAATCGAAGGGGGTGCAGACAGTAAAAGGGCTCTCTTGTTCTCATAGAGAGACCCAAACTGTGGACAAGCCCCAGATTAAACAGGAGATCCCAAAAATAAAGTGGGGGTCTCCTGACAAAGTAGAGCAGCAAGCTGAGAGCTTGGGGCAGCCGTGGAACACTTCTCAGTGGACAAAGGAGCAGAGCGGAAGTTTCCAGACTGTTTCCAGACTCGCAGAGGGATACAAACTGGAGGACGGCGGCTGTGCTATGAATGCCGTCGGCCGGGTCACCTATGGCGAAGTTGTCCTCGAAGGACGGGGATAAGATGCCTTTTTTATATAATATTCCCCCAAGGTTCTCCCGGGAATGTTTTGGACATCGCCAAGGCCCGACCAATAGCTCCTCCTAGAGGAGGACGTCCCTCGCAGGGCTGGCCGCTCCGAATCATAATTCTTCGCTGGGGGGGGGGAGTACTGTGAGATATGGCCGGCCATTCATCCCGGCCAATACCCCCAGGCTGCCAGATGGAGCCCTTCTTGCAGCATGGAGGTGCCCCGAATACCAACAGGGAATCATGGACAGTGGAGTTATAATGCACAGCCCTGCAGGATGCCATGGGGGCCGCCAGGAGTCGCTACAGGGAGGCCCAGGGATTTATATTTTCTGTATAGCCCGGAAGTATTTCCAAGTCACGGGAACGGAAGAAATGATATACTTCTAGACTGAAGAAAAAGAGAAGTTTTTACCTGACCCGGAAGTGCTAGATAATCACATGGACTGAGGGCTTAGAAGCACTTCCGGGTCAAAGACTATAAAGGACTGTGGGAGATCCCAGACAGATGAGCCGAGTTGGGAGGAAGGGTGACTGAGCTGCTGGGAGTGGAGGATTGTGTATTGTGATTATTGATTATTGGAGTATTGTGGAGTAGATGGTGCTTTGTGCACATATTTACGAGGGGAAGTCAAAAAGTAAAGGGACATTTGAGAAAAGGGGCATTTATTCTAATGATAGAAATGTGAAACATACCTTATTTTTCTACATAACCTCCCCGGACTTCAATGCACTTTTCCCAACGTTTCACAAGTTTTTTGATTCTATCGGAAAAAAAGTTTTTCGGTTGCATCTGCAACCAATTTTGCACCGCATCAATGACTTCTTCATCACTTGTAAATCTTCTTCCCCTTAATGCTTCCTTTAATGGTCCAAACATATGAAAATCGCTTGGAGCCAGGTCTGGACTGTATCCATTCTCCATTCGTAGATCTTGCTTCGCGATAAACAGTTGTCACCATACTGTGCTTGCATTCGACGAATAATGTCTGCAGGTTTAACACCTTCCGCAAACAAAAAGCGAATCACTGCCCTCATTTCCTCCTTGGTGCAGATCAACAATGGAGCTGTCATGTTTAACGGTCTGCTACACTCCAACGAATAACGCGGGAATAAGAGTTACACGTTGTATAGAAGTGTTGGCAACTACACTCATTCGGCGCTGGATACGAGCAGTGTTACCAAACTCTGAAAAGAGAAATTAAAAAAATCCCTTTACTTTTTGACTTCCCGTCGTATATTAATAAAATAAATATTTGGACTTTTACCTGCTGTCTGACTCATTGTCTGAGGGTTCAAGGGAGCGAGAGTGCCATAATCTGTCACACCTGGCAGCAGTGTGGTGCTCTATATCTGGGTTGTCCTCTGTTAAACAGTCAAGGTGAAGACAATTTCTAGATGGCAGCATCTCACAATCATGGTCATCCAGTTTCCTTTTACTTTCCATTTTACTTTCCTTATCATTTAACCCCTTAATCATTTCCTGTATCTTTTGACATACACTCAAACACTGAAAAACTAAATGGTCTCTATTATCAAAGACTTGTGAAGAATACATAGAAGAAAATGTTTTTCTTATTAATTAATTTTCTTCAAAGTGGTATGATCTCATGCAACACAATTTAGGAAAAAATGTTTAAAGAAACTGAATGACCATTAAACTTGCTTTAAGATGGCTCTTATAATGTATTTGGTTAATAAATGTATGCAATACTTCTGCACCTTATGATGACAGTGTAGTTGTTAGCACTAAGGAACTGTGAAAGCAGTGCTTCTCTAGAAATGCAGGGCTGACATCTGGTGGTAAGAGAAGGGAAGAAAATCATCATTTTTGTTTGTTTTTAATAATGCTGATCATTTAGACATCTTGACCAGACTTTAAACTTTTTAATCTGAGGACCTAAACAAAAAAATCAATACCATTCTTAAATGCAAAAAGAGGATTTTTATCATAATGGCATCAGAACCATAAATAGACAAATAATAACGGACACATAATTAAAAAGTATGTTTCCTTTCAAACATATGTCTCACATGAATATTATTAAAAGAGAAAAGTGAAAAGCAAATGCATTGTTAATAAAACAATAACCATCATTCAAAACAGGGAATATATTGCTGAGGTATATCACTGCCAGAGTATATACTTGGTTTAGTTGAGCCGAGAGAAATCCATTTTTGGGAGACAGTACAAGGATATGAGGATTTTTTGAAAGGATTGCATGAATGATCACTTAACTTATTTACCCTAAGTTCTTGTCAATAAGCCGCGGCTTATCTAAGGAAAAAAGTTGTGAAAATGAAAAAATAGAATATCGGCTTATACATAAGTCCGGCTTATACATCCATCGCGGGGGTTGCGTTCCAGAGCCACCCGCGAAATAAGAATATCCGCGAAGTAGAAACCATATGTTTATATGGTTATTTTTATATTGTCATGCTTGGGTCACAGATTTGCGCAGAAACACAGGAGGTTGTAGAGAGACAGGAACGTTATTCAAACACTGCAAACAAACATTTGTCTCTTTTTCAAAAGTTTAAACTGTGCTCCATGACAAGACAGAGATGACAGTTCCGTCTCACAATTAAAAGAATGCAAACATATCTTCCTCTTCAAAGGAGTGAAGCAAACAAATCAATATGTCTGTTTGGCTTTTAAGTATGCGAAGCACCGCGGCACAAAGCTGTTGAAGGCGGCAGCTCACACCCCCTCCGTCAGAAGCAGACAAAGAGAGAGAGAGGGAGAGTTTGTTTTTCAGTCAAAAATCAATACGTGCCCTTCGAGCTTTTAAGTATGCGAAGCACTGTGCAGCATGTCTTTTCAGGAATCAGCTTTACAAAAGATAGCAACGTGAAGATAATCTTTCAGCATTTTTAGACGAGCGTCCGTATCGTCTAGGTGTGCAAACAGCCCCCCTGCTCAATCCCCATACGTCAGGATCACAGATAGCGCAAGATTGACAGAAAAGTAAGCAATCTAGCTTCTCAGCCATCTGCCAATAGCGTCCCTTGTATGAAATCAACTGGGCAAACCAACTGAGGAAGCATGTACCAGAAATTAAAAGACCCATTGTCCGCAGAAATCCGCGATATATATTTAAATATGCTTACATATAAAATCACAATTTAAATGACCGCTACGCGCTCGTGTTGACTCGGCGACGCCCAGAGCAGAAAGAACGCGCTCCGGCCGCTCCAACCGCGCCATGCGGGGAGTGAGAGAGACGGCAATATCTCACACTCTCTCCCCCCTTAAAGAAATTAAATGGGCGCGAGTGAGACCACTGACCTCCCTCCCTTCTATTAGTTATAGGTTATAGTACGTTCGGCTTATCCATGAGTCCGGCTTATCTATGATACGATTTTATTTTAAAAATTCATATGATTTTTGGTCTCCGGCTAATACATGAGTCCGGCTTATAGACAAGAACTTAGGGTATTTGATTCATAAGTAGTAGTCAAAAATTTATGAATTGATTCAGTTTATTTATTTTGTCTTAACAATACTTAAAAAAAAACTCAACATTTTTTCAAATAAGGTTAATTTAACAGTTCAATAATCTATGTAAAAAAGTAGCTATATTACTCTTTTTTATATAGCATTTTATATGATGACAGGACAACTCTTTATATATAATTAGGTGAGCTGACCAGTTTGGATTATTTAATCCTACTGACTGACATCACGCTGAATGTCTACAGCTTGTCTCAACCTTTGGACACTTTCTGGTATTCTTACTGTTCCCACCTTAAAGTATCATTACTAGAAGGAATTCTTCCTCACTGTGGCATGTTAAACTTCATGCAAAATCTTCTTTGTATGTCTGTTACAGACTTAGATTGAATGTATGCCATTAAAATGAACACGTGATGTGGCACCGACTAGTTGTCCATGGCCACTGAAACTGCTTTTAGCATACAACATATTCACCTGTTGTCATGTTTCAGCCAGCATGTCTCCCCTGGCTGGAGTTTAAAGTGGTGTTTCTTGTTTGATTTGTGTTATTGTATCCCATTTATTTGAAATAATGTTTATTATATACAATTTTCTTTTTGTTTGTTTATAAATGAATGTGGCCTTCATTATGTCCCTTGTGTTTTGTGGGTGGCTCCCCAAGGGGTGGGGCCATCTGCCAATCACCACCAGGAACACGCCCTCCATCTCATTTAAGGGAGGGCCTCCCATAGTTCCTGGCAGTTCACTGAATGTGCTGGGAGAGGAGGTGTTTTTGGTGAATTTATGTGCTATTTGTGTGCTTTGTGTTTTCTGGAATTTCAACCCTGTGCTCTGGTTTTGACTTTGCCTCATGGATTCTGTTTTTGATACTGTGCTTATTGATATTTTTAAGCCTCTGCCCTGTTTCTGGCCATGAATATTGGATTCTGGATTGGGAGTTTGTTTATTGTGTATCGCCTTGCCGTTCAGGCATTTTCTTTTGGACTTGCACAGCCTTTTGTGAAAATAAACCTTTGATTTTTATCAAGATTCATCATGCCCCTTTTTGTTTCTTGTCGGGGTATTTTGATGGTGTTTCCCCCATCTGGTAGGCAACCTTAGAATTGTTTTTGGTACCTGTGCTTTTGGGACTTCCAGATCACAACACTCGCACCTTATTCTCTTGCTTTTCATACCACCCGAAAATTCTCCTATTTTGATGCCACACCCATGAAATTCTGTTTTGACTGGCACTGTGGCCCCTCACTTCACAAGCTCATCTGCCAAAGTGGTGTGCCACTCATGTTCTTCCTTTTTATATGTGTTTTTACTAGTCGGTAATCTGTTTGATTGTTTCACTGTTGTGAGAGGGGTAGGTGGTGTGAAGAGACTTATATTTAATATGTGTCTGCCATAGAAATTACTGCTCCCTGTGACACCTCAATGGCGTTGTTTTGCATACCACCATAATAAATAGTATGGTAAATAGAGGGTGGTGTCTCACTTGCCATGTAATTCATGCTTGGACTTTTTGTCTAATTTTATTACACAACTGACATGTCCATGACCAGTTTAGATTAATTAGTTTTTAAAGTTTAAACTAATAAATTAGCTAAACAGCATTTTAAGATTATCTTCATATAAATTATAGTAACAAGAAAAAAAAACTCCTAAATGTGTGTGCCACATTGTTAGTGCTGCTGCTTCACAAATGCAGGGACCTGTCACAGTTTGCATGGATCCAGTAAGCATGTTTTTCTCATGTCTTCATAGGTACTCTCCCCATTTATTTTGAGCCCAATGGTAACTTTAAACTGGGCCAATATGAGTGTCCAAGGTTGGTTTCTGTCTGGTGTGCCTAATTCTACGGTTGGTGGTCTACAAAGAGCTCAATAAATGAATGGATGTATGAGTTTTCTTGAGACTAGTGTTGAGAACCCTGGAAGACACAGAATTTAACTAAGCTAAGGCATGGGCTGATATAGGAGTGTCTACTGTTGTTTTAAGTGGTAAAAAAAGCTTTCACTGGGTTTCTCCACTCCATACTAAATGTCAAGGGAACGGTCAAAAATCATTCTAAAAGTTCCTCACAGCAATAGTGGACTGTAGAGCTCAACCATGCATTACTTATTCCATTGTGTTTAGTTTAGCAAGATGAGATTTAAATGCTAATATAGGAAACTCAGTTTAAATTTAAAAGGAAAAATGAAGCTAACCAGCAGTTTAGATCTTCATTTCATAAAACAAGATTTGGAAACGGAAAGCAGAATATACATATGAGTATAATTAGTATAACAATGAGAGTGTTATTTAATAATGGAACCCAATGAGGCCACTGAGGCATTTTTCAGAGCAACAAGCCCCGAACTGGCACCTGAAGCATATCAGGCTGATGACAAAGTACTGTACATGACTTTTCTCAGCTTAGTATACTGCACATGTACAGTGTGTGTGTGTGTGTGAAGGACACAGTGACAGCAGCATTCTCCTAGTGTTGTACTCATAATGACTTGTAATCAGTTTACTGTTAAACCAATCATAGTAGGTATCTTGCCACAGAGATGACTGCAGCAGCTTAGAAACCATTAACTTTCTATTTTCCACTCCTTTTTTAATCTATCTATCTATCTATCTATCTATCTATCTATCTATCTATCTATCTATCTATCTATCTATCTATCTATCTATCTATCTATCTATCTATCTATCTATCTATCTATCTATCTATCTATCTATCTATCTATCTATCTATCTATCTATCTAATTTATCCTAACAGCCTTGGGCCCAAGACACCCTTGATGGGGCACCAGAACATTGCAGGGTATACTCACACACAACCACAGTCAAACGGGATCGGTTATCCTAAAATGTGCATCTTTGGTACAAAAACCTGAGTACCCAGAAAATAAATCTCATGCAGAAAGAGAGAGAGATTGGGAGCACGCGCTGATACAGTCAAGATACATGACGAACCAACTCAGATCCCAGACTGGAACCTAAATGTAGCCATGCAAAAGGTGACACCTCAGCACCAAACTAGTTCAGATGGAGTGGAACAGTGTGAGGTTTTTAATGATGGCTGGAGTGCCAATTCTGCCACCAACCCCCAGGTTTTTCCCTGCAGGTTGGAGGGCCTACATGCAGGGGTGGATGTAGATTAACATCATATCCAGGACGGACCAATTGCAGGTTAAGGCCTTTGCTCAAGGGCCCAACGAAGTAGAGTCACTTTTGGCGTTTATGGGATTTGAACTGGCAACCATCCGATTACCAGTGCAGATACCTAGCCTCAGAGCCACCACTCAGCCCTGCAGAAAGAGAGAATGTGCAAAATTCACAGAGGTTGGGATTCAAACATAGGACTCTGGAACTGTGATGGGGCAGCGTTAACAACTATGCCTTCTTGTCTTCCCAAGCCAAATCTGTAACCAAAAAAAAAAAGTAATAGCTCATCTATCTTCATGTCTTTCCTGACTCTGCAGGCCAAAACTATACAAGATTTGGCACTTTGTATTTGGGTAGGATGGCTTACATTTAATTTTCTCCCTACTCTAAATTCCAAATGAAGAAACTTCACAACCATACTGCCACTTCTGCACTACAGGGATGTTTGTCCGTTTGATCTCATTTAAACAACTCTTTGGGGACACAACTCCCAGATATTCAGCATAAATTGGTGGCTTTATTTCATAATCCTTAACTACAACAAGGGCGGAACTGCAGATTTAACAGTTTTCCTCGTAATGTAAAAATGCCTTAGTATACCAAACAGTCATTTTTACTTTTTTTAAATTAGTAATAATACCTTTGAGAAATTAAAAAAAAAGAATGAATGTAGCAAATGTTTGTGGCCTTTTTTATCCTGTGACTCAAGCTATACCTGTAGGTGTTTAATTTAAAACTGTATAGTTTGACTTGAAAAGCTTAATGCATTTTTTGGTTTTCTAAAGAGAGAACAAATTAATCTCACTTTAAGTAAGTGCAATATTGATTTAACATTTCTTAGACACATACAATTGTACTGAAGTAGAAGCTTCTTCTCTTATGTACATTATCTAAATGGCACACTCATAACCCTTGTCAATTTTTCTTCATAATTTAAGTTCTATTGAGCTTAAACCATATGACACAATAAGTACAGCACCATTGAGTCAACATTTAAACATTAATGTTTAAAATTAAATGTATTAAATCAGATTCTATGCTCAGCCTCCTTGCAGCTGTAATTCTTCATTTGCTTGCGTGAATTTTTGTTTTGCTTCCTTCAGTGAAGGACTACTGAAGAAGACCATCCAACTTCTCCCTTGATTGGAATATTAGGTAGTGTGACTTGATGCTTTGTAAGCCTCTTTGTGTCTCTGTTGGCCCATGACATCCTGAAGTTGACCCCTAACCCTATTTCTGTCACTTAATTAGCCAATGCCAAAACATTACTAAGCATAAAAACCTGCAATAAATGACAGTAACAACATTAACCAAATATATATTTCACTTTTCTCCCTTTCATACACATATCATTTAGCTGATTTTATGTCAACAGTCAGTCAGTCATTATCCAACCCACTATATCCTAGCACAGGGTCATAGGGGTTTACTGGAGCCATTCCCAGCCAGCACAGGGCGAAAGGCAGGAACAAATCCTGGGCAGGGTGACAGCCCACCGCAGGGCACACACACACACACACACACACACACACACACACACACACACACACACACACACACACCAAGCACACACCAAGCACACACATTGGATACAATTTAGGATCGCCAATGCACCTAACCGGCATGTCTTTGGACTGTGGGAGGAAACCGGAGCATCCAGAGGAAACCCACACAGACACGGGTAGAACATGCAAACTCCACGTAGGGAGGACCCGGGAAGCGAACCCAGGTCTCCTTACTGTGAGGCAGCAGCACTACCACTGCCGCCCTTTATGTCAAAATTTATATCCAATAACTTACAATTAAAGAAGTTGTTTAAACAGGATGTATTTTAAACATGAACCAGATGTTACTCTATGTGACAATACATTGCCATTAATAATTCTATGTCTGCCCTGCTTCTATAACAGCCTGCATTTTTCTTGGTAATGAATATGTTGTGGCAGATTGCCGGGGTCATTACCTGGCCGGGATGCCTGGAGGGACCAGAAAGGGACAGTAATAGATTCTGGATCACGAGGGGGCAGCCATCCTGGACAAAAAGAGGACCACGGGAAAGGGACAAAGATGTTCTAATCTGTTGGGAATTGTGGCCACCGCCAGGGGGCGCCTTAAGCCTCATGGGACCTGGGGAACTGTCACTTCCGCCACACCAGGCAAGATGGTGGAGGAATGCCAGGGACACCCGGAGTGCATCTGGGGCAAAGGGCAGCACTTCCGCAACACCAGGAAGTGCTGCCAGAAGATCGTCACCAGCCACCTGCAGCATATCCGGGCAGGAGATAAAAGGCGCCGCCTCCTACAGTCGGGGAGCTTGAGTCGGGAGTGGGAGCAGGACGAAGTCCCTATAAGGAGAGGAAAGGCAGCCAAGGACTGAGAAAGAAGTCTAAATAGAGGTGATTGGTGTTTGGGACACTGTGTGTGTTGTTTGGGATTGTGTAAACTGTGATTAATAAACGTGTGATTTTATAAAGATGTGGTTTCCGACTGGTGGTGTCCGGGCAAGTCTCACAATGGTGCCCTAACAGGGACTTCCCGCCTGTTACAAGGTGGGGAGTCCTTTAAATAAAAGTTTTGTGAGCTGCCCGGGACCTCAGTCGGCCACGCACACGCACCACAGGGAGACGGTCCACAAATCTCCCTGAAGCCGTCGGAGATTCTCCAGAGGGCCGTCTTCCAACAAAGGGAGGTGTGGAATGCCAGCCAAGGCAAGAGACAGGCGGATGCTCCAATGTTCGTTGTCGCCAGGCACAACAGTTGACGCGGCCGGAGGAACCTACCTGGCACCGCGTCACTGGCTGGGGTGTGCCAAACCTGACCACAAAACCGGGACAGCCTCGCTTGAGGAAAGGGAGGACCCGCCACGTCTGCAGAGGCTGAGGCAGAAGGACTGCAGCGAGTCTCACAGTTCCCTCGGGAGGAGAAGCAAGATGGCCGCGGACCGGAAGTCCCTCCCCGTGACAGGCAAGTGATTGGACGGTGTGCCGGGTTCCTGTCGGTGATTGGTTGATGACGGGACAAGTGAACGTCCATCTCGAGCGAGGAGAAGGTCCAGGGAATCCCGGAAGAAAGCTCCAGGATGCAAAGCCAGTGAGTAGGACCAATTATAAGGTAAGTCCTCCAATGGCTAAAGCTGTATTTCTGCCTGCAGATCGAGAAGAATCGAAGAGGATGTTTCGATTAATGCAGAGGATCAAACAGGTAGAACACGACCTCTGAGTCTGTATGGACAAGCTGAAGGGGAAGGCGGTCGTGCCACATCAGACGGGACGTCACAGGACGGAAGGACGCAACGCTGGAATCTTTGGCCTGGGGGGAGGTTTGTGGTGGTAAAGGTGAGTAAAACCGATACCGTAAATCAAAGAAAAGATGCGAGCGAATGTTTCCCGGTATTGCACAGTTCCGGAGAACGAGTAGCAGCGTCTCCTATAGTGGAAATTACACAAAGCGCTGATCACTTGGAAGGGGTGGAGCCAAGATGCCGGCTGATGAGTGCCATGGGTCCTAGTGCTCTACCGCCAGAGCCAGCATCAGTCTTGCGTCATTCTGCAGGGGCACAGACAGCAAGGGGTCTTTTCCTTTCCCGTAGGAAGACCCAAGCCGTCAGAAGGCCCCAGAGAAACAGGAAGAATCGTTGGAGGAAAGCCAGTTCTTTCTACAAAGGGAGCCGTGAGCCAATGAGCTCACGTAAAGTGACAAGATGCCCGCTGTGAGTGCAGAGGGAAGCCCCGAAGTCAGCGGAGTTGTTTCAGAAAAGGGCAGTCCCTGTAGTTAATCCAAAGGCGGGGGCACGAGAGGCACGGAGAGGGTGCCGAGGTTTCAGCGACCAGGGTGCTGGTCAAAGAGGGGAGCGTTGGCCCTACTCTAATAAGAGAAAAGCCAGACAGTGGAGTCAGGGCAACGTCTCCGCCCCTGTGTCTCTTTTCTGTTTTATAGGACCAGGCATTGGGAGATTACAAATTACGCCCACTTCGGACAAAGTATACCCTCGCGGGACAGGCCGCTGCGACAGACAAGTCTTTGCTGGTGGAGGGGCAGTGTGGCAGACTGCCGAGGTCATTACCTGGCCGGGATGCCGGAAGGGACCGGAAAGGGACAGTAATAGCTTCAGGATCACGAGGGGGCAACCGCCCTGGACAACAAGAGGACCACGGGAAAGGGACAAAGAGGTTCTAACCTGTTGGGAAACGTGGCCACCGCCAGGGGGCGCCTTAAGCCTCATGGGACCTGGGGAACTGTCACTTCCGCCACACCAGGCAAGATGGTGGAGGAATGCCAGGGACACCCGGAGTACTTCCAGGGAAAAGGGCAGCACTTCCACCACACCAGGAAGTGCTGCCAGAAGATCGTCACAAGCCACCTGTAGCATATCCGGGCAGGAAGTAAAAGCTCTACCTACAGTCGGGGAGCTTGATTCGGAAGTGGGAGCAGGACAAAGCTCCCATAAGGAGAAGAAAGGCAGCCAAGGACTGAGAAAGAAGTCTAAATAGAGGTGATTGGTGTTTGGGGCACTGTGTGTGCTGTTGGGGATTGTGTAAACTGTGATTAATAAGCGTGTGATTTTATAAAGATGTGGTTTCCGACTGGTGGTGTCCGGGCAAGTCTCACAATGTGTACAGGTACCTGTGAACTATTATTACTATTAATAGTACCCTAAGTTCTTGTCTATAAGCCGGACTCATGTATTAGCCGGAGACCAAAAATCATACGAATTTTTAAAATAAAATCGTATCATAGATAAGCCGGACTCATGGATAAGCCGAACGTACTATAACCTATAACTAATAGAAGGGAGGGAGGTCAGTGGTCTCACTCGCGCCCATTTAATTTCTTTAAGGGGGGAGAGAGTGTGAGATATTGCCGTCTCTCTCACTCCCCGCATGGCGCGGTTGGAGCGGCCGGAGCGCGTTCTTTCTGCTCTGGGCGTCGCCGAGTCAACACGAGCGCGTAGCGGTCATTTAAATTGTGATTTTATATGTAAGCATATTTAAATATATATCGCGGATTTCTGCGGACAATGGGTCTTTTAATTTCTGGTACATGCTTCCTCAGTTGGTTTGCCCAGTTGATTTCATACAAGGGACGCTATTGGCAGATGGCTGAGAAGCTAGATTGCTTACTTTTCTGTCAATCTTGCGCTATCTGTGATCCTGACGTATGGGGATTGAGCAGGGGGGCTGTTTGCACACCTAGACGATACGGACGCTCGTCTAAAAATGCTGAAAGATTATCTTCACGTTGCTATCTTTTGTAAAGCTGATTCCTGAAAAGACATGCTGCACAGTGCTTCGCATACTTAAAAGCTCGAAGGGCACGTATTGATTTGTGCTTGAAAAACAAACTCTCCCTCTCTCTCTCTTTGTCTGCTTCTGACGGAGGGGGTGTGAGCTGCCGCCTTCAACAGCTTTGTGCCGCGGTGCTTCGCATACTTAAAAGCCAAACAGACATATTGATTTGTTTGCTTCACTCCTTTGAAGAGGAAGATATGTTTGCATTCTTTTAATTGTGAGACGGAACTGTCATCTCTGTCTTGTCATGGAGCACAGTTTAAACTTTTGAAAAAGAGACAAATGTTTGTTTGCAGTGTTTGAATAACGTTCCTGTCTCTCTACAACCTCCTGTGTTTCTGCGCAAATCTGTGACCCAAGCATGACAATATAAAAATAACCATATAAACATATGGTTTCTACTTCGCGGATATTCTTATTTCGCGGGTGGCTCTGGAACGCAACCCCCGCGATGGATGTATAAGCCGGACTTATGTATAAGCCGATATTCTATTTTTTCATTTTCACAACTTTTTTCCTTAGATAAGCCGCGGCTTATTGACAAGAACTTAGGGTAGTAGTATACATATAATATAGTGTTACTTATTATTTGACTGATGCCTTTTACAACATTTGAGAGATACAGCTGGTTACATTTCTTTTTCTAGCTGGAGCACAGGCAGGTGAAGTGACTTGCTCAGGGTCACACAGTGCCAGCAGCAGGATCTGAACTCACAACCTCAGGGTTTGAAGGCCGAAGCCTTAACCGCTACACCACACTGCTCATCAGCAACAATTTGAAATGAAAATGACTTCCATTAGGGTTGTTTGTTAGCCTTGAGATGATTAAGGAGTTCAGTGCTTTAGCTACAGATCTTTGGAATGTGCTTGGGGTTCAATCAGCCAACTTGGAGGAACCCAAAAAATGTCCATCAAACTGTCAGAGAGAGGGGGAGAGATTAAAAAAAGTACACCTTGTGCAAAGAATTGCTATTTCTGATAAGTAAAAATGAAAACTTGAAGATAACATTTCACTTCCTAAAAATATTATAAGGCACTAGTTGTTCAGATACGGCATTTTACTAAGACCTATCACCATAGCTGCATGTCCTTCGGACAGCATTAAATCTGGTGTGTTCATAAAGAGACCTGCAGCTTAAGGCAGGGCCATCTTAACACCATCATAGGCCCATATTGTGCTGGCTCTCCTGTTTTGATAGCAAAACAGAAACATAAACTGCATCAGAAACATTGTGGGTCATTATGCTCCTGGGGCCCCCGACCAGTACCCATTATGCCCATAAGTTAAGATGGCCCTGGTTTTAGGAGTTCATCAGGAAGTAGAAAATGCTAAAATCAGTGAGGTGAAATCAGAGAATGTGGAGAGAACAAGGCTTTCTACCAGCAAATAGCTCAAGCACTCTGATAGCTCTGGTGTCATAGTTAGATAAACCTAAGGACATAACTATAAATATAGTTTAAATGTTTGCTGGTTTCTTTATTAGAAGAACACAAATAGCCCAACATACTCATTAAATCATATCCGCTTAAGTTTTTAAAATAATGTAAAGTTGAGATTTGGAGATTCTCTATCTGCTACTGTCTATTACAGTCTTCTGTATGAAGGAATCCTTACAGGTTTTCCTAATATAATCACTAACTCCCATGAGCACATTTGGGTAAAATTCATCCAGCCAAAGTAATGTGTTTGATGTTAGTCTTTTAATCCTGGTATTACTTCTTTCTCTGTAATCTCCAGATAATTCATTAATGTTCCCTGCAGCTACTGAGAGGTTTTCAACTTCTTGATAAATGAAAACCTCCAAAGGATATGAGTTAAAATAACAGACTAGTTCCTGTTCTGTGTATTTTATTTCTTTTTAAAGTCCTTAATACTTCCTTATTTTTGTTTTCTCAGATCTCAGATGACGGCTTTACTGCTGCAATTCTCCAAAGAGGCTCTAGACTGAACATAAATATTTCCAATTTTGCTGAACTGTGTTGAATGTAATTAATTCTGCTTCAAACTAAAAATCAACCTGCTACTTTAAAAAATAATTTAGGTAGTTTCCTATAGCATCACATGAGTACTATACAATAACTTAATGTTACTCACATGTAAGTTACTCATTTCAAATTAATGACAGCAATTTACACATGTGAAATCAGCAATAAAAGATGAGAACATCATGGGATGCCAACGACTAACCACACATTCTAAATCAAAACTTTTTCACCAATGTTATTGTCAGTGTAACATCATTTACAAAAGAAGAAGCGTTTTAAAATGCTCTTTAAACGTTGTATTTTACATATACGACATACTGCCATGTTAGTGTTTCCACAACTCAGCACGTTATGGGAGGACCCTCTGTCAATTTAGCAAAATCATCTTAGCTTGAGGTCCTGAATAATCCCCTGAGCATTAGATGAATCAAATGTGATCATCAGTGCTTTCCCTCCTTTGTGAATTGAAATCAATTGTCGGAGCTAGTCACCCAGGATTGTTCGCAGTCCTCCGGCGATGCTCCCGCTGTGAATCCATCACAATTATTAGAACGGCAAGGCGGGGAGGTGGGTTTTCGTCCGGTGATAGCCATGGCCCACAGGTTGGGAAACCCAGACATACTGAATATTGAATATTTGTTTTGCAGAGTGTTCTGTCCTTTAGTTTGATCTGTGATTTTGGAAACATACAGTACTGTGCAAAAGTTTTAGGCAGGTGTGAAAAAATGCTGTAAACTAAGAATACTTTCAGAAATATAAATAATGATTGTTTATTGTTATCAATTTACAAAATGCAAAGTGAGCGAACAAAAGAAAAATCTAAATCAAATCAATATTTGGTGCTATTACCTTTTGCCTTCAAACCAGCATCAATTCTTATAGGTAGACTTGCACAAAGTCAGGGATTTTGTAGGATTCTAGTCAGGTGTCTGATCAACCAATTATACCAAACAGGTGCTAATGATCATCAATGTCACACGTAGGTTGAAACACAATCATTACCTGAAACAGAAACAGCTGTGTAGGAGGCTTAAAACTGGGTGAGGAACAGCCAAACTCTGCTACCAAGGTGAGGTTGTGGAAGACAGTTTCATGTCATGGCAAGATTGAGCACAGCAACATGACACAAGGTAGTTATACTGCATCAGCAAGGTCTCTCCCAGACAAAGATTTCAAAGCAGACTGGGGTTTCAAGATGTGCTGTTCAAGCTCTTTTGAAGAAGCACAAAGAAAAGGGCAACGTTGAGGATCGTAGACGCAGTGGTTGGCCAAGGAAACTTAGTGCAGCAGATGAAAGACACATCAAGCTTATTACCCTTTGAAATCGGAAGATGTCCAGCAGTGCCATCAGCTCAGAACTGGCAGAAACCAGTGGGACCCAGGTACACCCATCTACTGTCCGGAGAAGTCTGGCCAGAAGTGGTCTTCATGGAAGAGTTGCAGCCAAAAAGCCATACCTCCGATGTGGAAACAGGGCCAAGCGACTCAAGTATGCACGAAAACATAGGAACTGGGGTGCAGAAAAATGGCAGCAGGTGCTCTGGACTGATGAGTCAAAATTTGAAATATTTGGCTGTAGCAGAAGGCAGTTTGTTCGTCGAAGGGCTGGAGAACGGTACAATAATGAGTGTCTGCAGGCAACAGTGAAGCATGGTGAAGGTTCCTTGAACATTTGGGGCTGCATTTCTGCAAATGGAGTTGGAGATTTGGTCAGGATTAATGGTGTTCTCAATGCTGAGAAATACAGGCAGATACTTACCAGTCATGCAATACCATCAGGGAGGCGTATGATTGGCCCCAAATTTATTCTGTAGCAGGACAACAACCCCAAACATACAGCCAAAGTCATTAAGAACTATCTTCAGCGTAAAGAAGAACAAGAAGTCCTGGACGTGATGGTATGGCCCCCACAGAGCCCTGATCTCAACATCATCGAGTGTGTCTGGGATTACGTGAAGAGACAGAAGGATGTGAGGAAGCCTACATCCACAGAAGATCTGTGGTTAGTTCTCCAAGATGTTTGGAACAACCTACCAGCCGAGTTCCTTCAAAAACTGTGTGCAAGTGTACCTAGAAGAATTGATGATGTTTTGAAGGTAAAGGGTGGTCACACCAAATATTGATTTGATTTAGATTTCTCTTTTGTTCATTCACTGCATTTTGTTGATTGATGAAAACAAATGATTAAAACTTCTATTTTTGAAAGCATTCTTTGTTTACAGCATTTTTTCACACCTGCCTAAAACTTTTGCACAGTACTGTATTTGTTAAAGACTAAGTCAAAATGAAATGTTTAATTAAAACAACAAAAGGAGAGATTGTGGTCGTTCAAATGTCTGTGGACTAGCAAAATGCTAAGGTCCTAATAAAGCTGATGCAGTGATAAAATCCCGCAATACAAAATAAAATAACATGGTTTAAGAAACGAGTTATAGAGTAGCTCATCTATAACTAAAATGCATATTAGGTATGAAGGAGCATGTTTCTTTTTATTTTACAGTATTTTAATTTCTCTTTTGTCTGCTATGTTTTGCTTTTATATTATAGTACTGCGCCACTAGACTTTTGATCTTTTCATCTCCTCTTTTCAGGAGCTCACTGCGCTTTATGAGGGCCCCTTGCTTAGCCACACTAGTTGAAGAATGTGGCGCTGTGGTAGGCTTTCCCTTTTCATGGGCTCCCCTGAACTGGCACTGAAGCTTCTCATTTGAATGATGCAATGCCCGCTCATACTGCACTCAGCACTGAAGATACCCTTAGGGTGATGCAGCTTGTCAGCGTCATTACATAGCCCTCCCTTTGAGAGATCAGCTGTCTCCAGAGACTACTTCCAACTCCATGTAACAATTTGTCCCGCCACGCTGACATGAGATGATCGCTACCGCTAACATGTCCTAAGTGGCAGCAAATGATAAAAGGATAGGCTAATATCACCCCCCAATAAAACCCCCGTATACCCCTTATTTTACAAGGTTCAGTCACCCCTGATGCTGCCGCATTTATAGTCCACAGAAAAAACTAATGGTCAATCTCTATAATCACATGAAGAATATATTACATCAAAAAAAAAAATATCCCTTCCACATCCCCCCCCCCAAATAACCCTTATTTGTGACGATACAAATATATATATATATACAGTATAATATATATATTGTGGCAGATTGCTGGGGTTCTTACCTGGCTGGGATGCCTGGAGGGACCGGAAAGGGACTTGAATAGCATCCGGGTCACAAGGGGGCAGCCGCCCTGGACTAGGAGAGGACCACGGGAGAAGAGTAAATAGGATTTAACTCATTGGGACTAGTGGCCACCGCCAGGGGGCGCCTCAAACCTCATGGGACCCAGAGAACTGTCACTTCTGCCACACCAGGCAAGATGGCGGATGAACCTGCCAGGGACGTCCAGAGTGCTTCCGGTGCAAAAGGCAGCACTTCCGCCACACCAGGAAGTGCTGCTGGAAGGTCGTCACCAGCCAACAGGAGAACATCCGGGCGGGAATAAAAGGCGCCGCCTTCCTACAGTCTGGGAGCCAGAGTCGGGAGTGGGAGTAGGACAAAGCTCACAGGAGGTGACAGGCGGCCAAGGACTGAGAGAGAGAAGCCTTATTGTGATGATTATTGTTGTGTGCATTGTGTGTGGTGTTCGGGACTGTAAACCTGAGTTTATTTGTGCATAATAAATGTGTGCAATTTATAAAGATGTGGTTTCCGACTGGTGGTGTCCAGGCAAATATCACTATATATATATACTTCACCATAAAAGATATACAGTCAGTCTTGCACCATGATACAGAACAGTAAGTCCTTCAATAAGCTGACCCGAGTCCATGGGAAATAGCAGAACATTCAATTCACCGGTGAAAAAGAATTACTTCATCACAACTGACAGGACTGTAGAAGCTCCTGGACTTCGTCACATGGCCCATACAGTAGCTGATCTGCTTTTTTCGATTCCTCCTATCCCTGTCTTCTTGGCTCTCTTCTCTCCCTTTAAACGGCGCACTTTATTCAAATTGCTCCCTGAAAATGAAAAAAAAAGGAAACTGGAAGTACCACCTTTGGGGCACCGCTGTCAATCTCAGGCTGTAACAACAATCCCCACAATCAACAGCAGAAAAATATATTATATTTATGTGGCAGCGCTACAACACAAACTCTTCAAAACAGTGAGGATGTCTTCTCTTTCACTTCATACAGCCGGTGATGAGAGTACAGCAGCAGGTTTCTTGTGCACTGTGTGGTCAGGTGGCGCAGCAGTCAGGTGGCTTCTTCATCGAGTCAATAAAGACTGGTGTCTCCACACTATCTCCGCATATTTTTCCCCTGCATAGTTTTTAAAGCCTTGTGCTTTACTCCTTATTCATCCAACAGAAAGAGGCAGTGAATTTCTATAAAAATGCTTAAAAAATGCCTTGTCTTTGGATTTTTTAAAAATGTTTTATGAGTATGACTTTTCATTTCATTGGAACAAACACTTGTCTAAAAACTGCGGCTGACGTTTATTTTCTTAAAAACTTCCTCCTAAAACGATTAGTTGTGAAGAATGACATTGAAAACAACAGGAAAAACTTTTCAAGAGATTTTCGAGCATTCTGGTCTCGTGTTGAATTGCTAGAAAAGCATTTAGGTGTGAATGGGTCTTAAATCAGACAATTTGGGCAACCCTCATGCCAAATGTACCACATGTTAAAGGCAAATCTGTCCTTGCATTTACTAAACTGACTTAATCCAACCTACAAAAAACTACAGCCTCTCCTGACAGCATCAGATGCAATTTGGGACAAGGTTTCAGCCCATCAGGGTGGAGTGGTGGCTGTGAGGTTAGGGATCTGCACCAGCAATCAGAAGGTTGCTGGTTCAAATCCTATAAATGCCAGAAATGATTCCACTCCGTTAAGCTCTTGAGCAAGGCCCTTAACCAGCAAATGATCCATCCTAGGAAAGACGTTAACTTGCATCAAGCTCTGCAAGCAGGTCGTCCAACTTGCAAGGGAAAATATGGGGGTTGGTGGCAGGATTGGCACTCCAGCCACCATAAAAAACCAGTGTGGTGCTGAGGTGTCACCCATTGCACTGCTGTGCTCGGGTCCTAATTTGGGATCCTGAGGTGGTTTGTCGTGTGGTTGGTATGGCAATGCGTTGTATTAGTGCATGCTCCAAACCTCTGTCTCTTTCTCTCTGTCAGTCCATTTTACTGTAGTCATATTTTTTCTCATATTACCTGATCTCTAAAGAAACTAAAAATATGACCTGCTTTAAGATTTCATGTGTAATGGAAGCATCTACTTCTTTATTTATTTGGGTTTAATAGCAAAATAATCTCAGTTTCATAAATTTTGTCTTCACATTTAGGGATTGCAACTTTATTACTGTAGTTTGTTTTAAAGCCTGCATCACTTCACAGAACCAGCAGAGGTCACACTTTGAACATTATTGTACTCGGTGAAGGAGAAAAGGTGACATTTAATGGCACTTGCTGTGCTCCTGCATGATTACTTTTAAATGGCACTGACATCATTAGCAAAGAACTCATTAAAAGAGGCAAATGAAAACTAGATGCAGAATATAACCTCAATAAAATTAAGCTTTATTCTACTAGAATTCATCTATTAACTGACCTGCTTAGTCCAATCATTATAATGTCAGAGTTAGAAAAATACAATATAAATACAATGTGTTAGTAAAATCCAACCATCCATGTATTCCATGCATCCATTTTCTAACCGATTGCCTAACATCAAAGGGTCAATTATAAGAATAATAATTAAAATAATTAATATAATATACTCCAACCATCACAGTCCCATTTAGATTTCAATTACCAAGTCTACTTAGAAATACAAAACAGAATGGTGATGGTGGAAAGTAGGGATATTGAAGCTAATGTAATTAGACTGACATGCAGTTTAAGTCAAAAATAAATTAAAGGGGAATTATGCTATTTGCAGAACTTTTAGAAGGAACCTTGTTCATGTGTGTCATACCAATACCATACCCAGACCATCCTGGCAAAACGTCTTCTGAAGGCCCTGAATGACAGAAGATAAAAGTAAAACAAAAACAACAACAGTGGACGTGCTTATTTTTTGTCTTTTCAAGAGGAAGCAACTGGAAGAAAAAGAAGTCCTGGGCTCCTAGTATCATTTGACATTTAAATATTTGTAGATTTAAGTTTTTTTAGTTTAAAGGTTGAACAAACAAATATATGTAATATATAGTTTTAAAGTGTTTGTTTTTGATGTCAACCCTCTATTACTGCTTATCCAACATCATAATAATTTTTCCCTTTCTATTTCTATTTCTATTTTTTTTCTACTTATCATGCTTTTCTGCAATAAATTCTTTATTTATAAAGATTGTTGCTCAGGGTTTTCTCAAGAAGCCAGAGTTTTACTTTTTTCTTTCCCTTGTAAGTCATTTTTAGTGTATTTTGGGACTGTCTTTACTCTCTCAGCTTTTAAAGCCAGTTCCCCGTTTTAGGTTTCAGCAGGCCAACATCTACAGGTAGTAGTTTAAAACTGGCTGCCAAGGGGCGAGTCTACATCAAGACAGCCCAGTGGAAGTTCTGGCCTTCTCTGAAGCGCATTTTGGAGGCCTCACAAACCCTTCTGCCTTTACTGATTTGTGAGAGACAGTTAAGGAAAGAATAAAAAACGGAGTAACAAAGTCAGACAAATGGCAAAGTACCTGACATAATGTCCAATTATAAGGTCCAGGAGATAACACGACCAAGCATCAGAACCAAAACAAGAACCAGAAATCAAAATACAAAAAAAAAAGACAGGAGCAGAGGATGCTGAACCATGAGCATCACCCTCTTTTATACAAGCATCAAAAATGACACGCAGCACGGTGAGCATCACATAACTGGACACGGTAATTGGTATCAATCAATGAAATAGTGTTGTGGCAATAAAAATAACTTTTAAAATGATCCTTTCACTAAACTGCTTGAAGCTTGTTAAAAACATAATTAAAGATTGTTAAAAAGACAACAAAAGGAATAAGATAAATCATTATTTCTTTTCAAAGTTTTTTGACTCTTGTATGTTCTTCTGAGAACAAAGCTCCTTTATAATGAAGTCAACATAAAATGTGATGTAGTGCTTACACAAGTTCAAGTGTCTGTACACTAGAGCAACATGTTATTTAGTATGCAACCTTCATATAGATAGATAGATAGATAGATAGATAGATAGATAGATAGATAGATAGATAGATAGATAGATAGATAGATAGATAGATAGATAGATAGATAGATAGATAGATAGATAGATAGATAGATAGATAGATACTTTATTAATCCCAAGGGGAAATTCACATGAATTTCCAGAATCACATTCTGTAATATGTTGTTAATATTGTGTCTACTGTAAACAACATGAGATTACTACAAGTGACTGATTAGGCATTTAATGCATACTGTAATTATTTAAATATTTGTTAAAGCAAGTATAATTTTCCCATACCACATGCACTTCAGAACAGGTCATCCACCTGAAGCTAAGCTTGTTCGGGCTGGTCCAGCATTGGATGGGAGATCATCAAGGAAAGCATGGGTTGCTGCTGGAAGGAGGTGTTGGTGAGCCCAGCAGGGGGCACTTACCCTGTGGTCTGAATGTGGATCCCAATGCCCCAGTGCAGTGATGGGTACACTGTGCTGTAAAATTGGCACCATCCTTTGTTTGAGATGTCAAACCGAGGTCCTGACTCTGTGCTCATAAATGATCCCTGGGCATCCTTCATAAAAAGTAGGGTGTATCCTGATGTCCAGGATAAATTGCCCACCACGACCTAGTCATTGTTGCCCTCTAATCATCCCCTGTCTCTAATTGACTATCTCACTCACCATGTCACCACCTAACAACTGATGTATGGTGAGCGTACTTGCGCAAAATTGGCTGCCATCACATCATCAACGTGAATGCTACACATAAGTGGTTCCCCAATTACTAAAGCACTTTGAGTAGTGAGAAAAGAGCTATATAAATGTAAAGAATGTATTATTATAGTGGCGGAAGTGACAGTTCCCCAGGTCCCATGAGGCTTAAGGCGCCCCCTGGCGGTGACCACAATTCCCAACAGATTAGAACATCTTTGTCCCTTTCCCGTGGTCCTCTTTTTGTCCAGGGTGGCTGCCCCCTCGTGATCCAGAAGCTATTACTGTCCCTTTCTGGTCCCTCCAGGCATCCCAGCCAGGTAATGACCCTGGCAATCTGCCACAACATATTCATTACCAAGAAAAATACAGGCTATTATAGAAGCAGGGCAGACATAGAATTATTAATGGCAATGTATTGTCACATAGAGTAACATTTGGTTCATGTTTAAAATACATCCTGTTTAAACAACTTCTTTAATTGTAAGTTATTGGATATAAATTTTGACATAAAGGGCGGCAGTGGTAGTGCTGCTGCCTCGCAGTAAGGAGACCTGGGTTCGCTTCCCGGGTCCTCCCTACGTGGAGTTTGCATGTTCTCCCCGTGTCTGCGTGGGTTTCCTCTGGGTACTCCGGTTTCCTCCCACAGTCCAAAGACATGCAGGTTAGGTGCATTGGTGATTCTACAATTGTCCCTAGTGTGTGCTTGGTGTGTGTGTGCCCTGCAGTGGGCTGGTGCCCTGCCTAGGGTTTGTTTCCTGCCTTGCACCCTGTGTTGGCTGGGATTGGCTCCAGCAGACCCCCATGACCCTGTAGTTTGGATATAGCGGGTTGGATAATGGATGGATGTATTATTATTATTATTGTACTCCCTGCGTGGAGTTTGCATGTTCTCCCCGTGTCTGCATGGGTTTCCTCCGGGTGCTCTGGTTTCCTCCCACAGTCCAAAGACATGCAGGTTAGGTGGATTGGCGATTCCAAATTGGCCCTAGTGTGTGCTTGGTGTGTTTGTGTGTGTCCTGCGGTGGGTTGGCACCCTGCCCGGGATTGGTTCCTGCCTTGTGCCCTGTGTTGGCTGGAATTGGCTCCAGCAGACCCCCGTGACCCTGTGTTCAGATTCAGCGGGTTGGAAAATGGATGGATGGATGGATTATTATTATTATTATTACTATTATTATTATTGTTATTATTATTATTATTATTATTATTATTATTATTATTATTGTTGTTATTATGTCACAAAAATGTAAAGAAATATCTTTAGAAACTAGAATGCAGAGTATTAAGCAGTTAGAAGCCAGAGGAAAAAATGACACCTATCAGAATCATTGGAGATAACACCTGGGCCAGAAAGGAGCCGGAGCAAAGAGTGGAAGAGAACTCACAGATAGATAAAGCTTTCCTGGAGGCTGGAGGCTCGTCTCCTCTGTTAAAAATGGATGGACTGGGAGGAAGGCTATTGGTACGTCTCCTTTAAGGATTCTGTTTTGGATTGTCTCATGAAGTTGGTGAAAGGGAGTGCGCCACAACTGCAGTATGTGGCACTTCTGGTGCCAAAGAAATGTAGGCAAGAAACAAAGCAGAGCACATGAAACTGCTTAGAAGGAGCCCCTTTCCATATTCCTATTATGGTATATCTACCTCCATTACTAATGTTTCTTATAATGAGCTTATAAAGTCCTGTCATGTATTTGCTTTGTTAAATGAGGAATTACTGTGCAAACATGTCTCTTCTTAATTAACAAGTTCTGTTTTTGGTATCTCTGACATCGTTCTTAAATGTACTTTTTGCTCTTTTTATAACTGGTGTAGGTTTTCTATATAATATTAAGATTTATTGTTATTTTTGTAATGTCCTCACAGCACCATTTTGTGTTTCTTTTTCTTGTTGATTTGATGTTGATTTTCATGACCCTGGCCATTTGTATTTGATAACAGCATCAGTTCCAGTCTCGTGATCACTGGCATCGCTTCATCTTCCAAATCAGCTTACCCTGAGTAGGATCACAGGAAAGCTGGAATCTATCCCAACACATATTGAGCACAAGGCAGGAACATTCCCTGGACCATCACAGAGTGAACCCACTCCTACACAAACAGGTCTATTTAGTGTCGCCAATCTACCTAACCTGCTTGTGTTTGGACTGTGGGAGGAAGAACATGTAAACTACACACAGGGAGGACCCGGGGATACAAATCCTAGTCTCCTTTCTGTAAGGCAGCAGAGCTTCCTCTGTGCCACCATGAATCTGACTTATTGTTACAAAAGTATTAAATAAACAAACATGTGATAACAGATTCTTTGACGAAGTAATTAAGAATCTAAAATTCACCGACTTTCATATCAGTTAACTAAGCCCCTGAATGTTACACCTTGCACACGTTTTCCAAATTGTTTTTCTGTTAATTTCAGTAAGTACATTTTTGATCTCATGCATGAGTGCAAAATACAAATTCAAATGCAAATGCAATTTCAACTAACATACAGTACCCTTCATGTCATTTATTTCATTGGCAATATTTGATCGGTCCATCAGAAATTATACACAGCTGTAAAAAACAAAAATCTAAATGAATAAAGCTACAGCTCCACTGGGCCTACATAAATAAATATTGCAAGCCTGTCTTTCTGGTAGGGTGTCCATCCACTCTCCTGCTCCACTGTGTTCCTTCAGCCTGCTTCTTCTGTCCTCTCTTGTTCCTTAGGTTACTCTTCCTCCTGCCATGTGGTCACACCGATTCTTCAAACTGCAAACTCACCAGACTGACAGCTCAAAGAGCATTTCAACACCCTGACCAAAACTCTTCTTGGGGGATCAGAAGTGTCTTAAGGACCTCCTGGGGCTGGTCTTCTAAAACTAAGTGTAGTGGCCACAAGAATCCTGACAACTCTTGTCACCAGCTCCTTCTTAAATTTCCAGGCCACTTGTCCATTACACTGGGCAGACAAGGATCAAGTATAAGCTAATGAGCCTCCCTGTTGTCATCTATCTGGTTGAGATATTCTTGTCAATTCCCACTTTGTTGCTTACAATGTCTTTGTGACTGACAATGTTGTATTGAAGAACAGAGCCCAGTCTGAGGTAGTCTTATGTCACTTGCAGTGTTATTATTTCTAGTGCATCTGACCATCTTACGACTCAACTCCTGTCTCACACTCCTCCACATTCCATGCAGTTGCAGTTCCCTACATTGCAACTGCCATAATTGATATTAACAAACATTAAAGTACATGCATATCCCATTTCTGATGAACACAAATACATTAAAAGGACTGACTTAAGCACTGAATGGAAAGCTTTTGCTGCAATAAACATTTGATCTGTCAAGGACTGGTGAGCAGCCAGAGCTGATTCCTACTTTCGCCTTTGGTCCTGCTGGGATGGGCATTGGCTCACTGAGATGTTGAAATGAATAAGCAGGTGAGAAAATTTATGGATGAAATTACAAATTAAAATTATAATACTAGTTTAAAAGGATTAGAATTGAGCAACATATAACAGGCTGCAAAAGGTTTTAAATTACAAATTGATGTTGAAATTTAAAGAATTCAACAAAAAAACTGATTTTGCACAGTTAAAAAAAATAAGCAAACCAGATTTTTTGAGTTCCTTTTCTCTCTTCTGTGACCCTCCATCATCTGTGAAAACGAGCTGATTAAGTGAATTTTCAGTTCTTTTGAAGGAATGTTAACACTCTAAAATCCACTTATTCTACAATATTTCAGGGTCATGGTTTTAAGAAACAAGGCATCTCCTGAGAAGACCTACACTTGCAAGGGACGTCTGTCTGCTGTGTGTCCTCATTGGGTCAGTTTAAATTTCATCAGTAACCCTAATGCATGTGTCTTTGGGGATGTGTGAGGAAAACCAGAGTATTATGAGGAAAATCCATGTGGACTTAGGGAGAATATGCAAACTCCACACAGATGTGGACCCCAACACATGCAATTCAAATAGAGGATGCTGCAAGTGTGAGGTAGTGGTACTAACCACTACACCATTTCGCCACCTTCTTCTTAAAATGTAAGGTTTTCATAGTTTCACTTGAGCAGTTTTGTGTGTCTTCTTTGCACTATGTATTGAATTTTAAGAGAGACACATTCTTTCTTGTTCTCATCATTGCTGACAGAAAGACAGAGCTGACACATTTGCTTCTGAGGAGGTGGTATGTAGTATGCCTAGTGGAGGAAGTAATGGTGATAGGAGTGGCTGTTTTGTTTATGTACTCATTATTGCTTTATTTATGACACAGTATTTATGCAATGTTAAAATTTATTTAAACATCCACCTCATTCTACAATCCCAGCTAAATTTATTAAAAGACAGCTTATATAAAAGCACCTCTGACATAGAACTGAATGCCAAGAGAAACAGGTTGGTCTCAGTTTCATACTCTTGTTGTCTTTATTTTGAATTAAAATGACTAGCACGTTATTACAAGCTCAGTACATTAAAAATAATCACTTTCTGTGGAGAAGCAATTAAAACAGCATGCAGTGTGGAATCAATCAAAATCACAATAATTGTGCTTTAACCATGTCAGTCACACTACTGCCAAGGATGTCAAACTCAAAGACAGGGAACTGCTGAGTTTCATTTAGCACATCTGATGTTTCAGTTCTTGCCCAGCATTGTATTTTAATACCATAAAGACAGTAGAAAAGTAATCACTTTTAACATAATAAATACCAAGGGATTGACTTCTCTTGTGTATGGTTAACTTCCAACTGCACTCATGCATGGCAATTTGTCATGTAAGAAGTGCAAGTGTTGTTTTAATTCACATATTTTTAGTGTAATAGGATGCCCATTTTCCATGGGGTTACCCAAGAGGGCACAAGGAGGGGACGGTGCCTGGAGACCAACTGAAAAGAAGGCAATCACCAGGGCTTCAGATTCACTGGCTACCTCTGAAGTATTTCACCTAACTGGGGATAATGTTATGGAGAATTGGCAAGAGATCAGAACACCATGTAGGGTGCAAGAAGCATGTGGTCCAAAGTCTGGAAAGTTGCTGCCCTTTCAAAGATGGCATCCAGGAGGATTGAATTTTTATTTTTTATCCCCTTAGCCAGTTAAGCAGCAGTGCATAGCCCCAAACTGGGAGAAGCAAGACTACAGCCCTTTTTGGATTTGATTAGTTTTATACCAGGAGATGGAATAAAGTGGTTCGGTACACACCAGTACTCCATACTGACATTTCCCCATTCTTGCCTTATGACTACCGGTAGTTAACGGAGGTGTACCGGTGCATAGAGTCAGTTCAGATCACATTACCAACCCTTATTTATTACAACAAGATGCCTGATTGCACCTCTAATGTGGACCCCAGGTATAACGTGTGCATATCAGCATGCCTATGGATCTTCACGAGGATAGCCCACCCCCATTATTCATCACGCACAGCCATTAGTACCGGCAAGTCTTTTTTTCCACTTCAGGCAGTGGGAAAAGTAATTATTACTCGAGGTCCTCTGTAATTTTAGTCCCATCTGACTCACTCAAGCCGATATGTTGATTCACATATTGCTGGGTTAACCTGGAGTTATTTTCAAGGACTTTTTGTAGAAGGTAAAACTCTCTGTAATCTTTACTGAGAGGTGAGCATGCAGTTCTTAATAAGTTACTGACGTGAGCGATTTGGAGAGGACTAAATGACAGAGATCCTCTGGTAATAATTACTCACCTTGACCTCCTGGTGTAAAGCTAATCCTGACTAAACAGGGCTGTTGAATGATGTTTCAGTTTTAAGGAAAATGTCCTGATGTTGTCCTCATTCCTGCTATTTAGTCTCAGTTGCTTTGAATATTATTTGTTATTTATTATTTGGCACCCTGCCCGGGGTTTGTTTCCTGCCTTGCGCCCTCTGTTGGCTGGAATTGGCTCCAGCAGACCCCCATGACCCTGTAGTTAGGATATAGTGGGTTGGATAATGGATGGATGGATATTATTTGGATTTTTTTGTTTCTTTATCATTATTTCCACTGCCATTTTGGAAGCATTTCTGCTGTTTGTGCAGCCATTTTCTGGTTGTTTCTTAAGGATGCTGTTATATTATGCACCTGTTGTTATGTGGTGTGCAGGCCCATGATCCCCTGCAATTGCTCATGTGATGTCATCATCCATTGGCTATTTAAGATAGCAGCACAGCCAAGATTCTAGATACACTTAATACAAAGATTATAGTTGTTTTGCTTTGTGTTTATTTTTGGTTAGATTCTCTTTTGTTAGCTTGACTAACAGACCTTTGCTTTTCTGTTTTGACCTTTGCACTGCGTTTTAGCTTATTCTGGCCTTTTGCTTATCTTTTTCGACCACAAGCTTGCTTATCTACTGATTGGTTCTTTATTCAAGTGCAGCTTGTTCTCAACAGTAAGTAAACCAGAATCTCTCTGAGATTTGGACCTACAGTATAAAGACTGCATAAGGCTCAAGAGTGCAGGAAGACTAGGGGTCACTAGGGGGAGTTATAGTGTGGTGTCTTTGAAGGAACAGAATGGCTTTCCTGCCACTGGAAGTGATTCCAGATACTGGACAGTCGTGACTTCAGTATGCAATTCAAAGCTCCTATGCCAGAGGACAAATTGAGTCTATAGGTACGAGTGGAGTTAAGTCGAAAGCTCAAAAGCAGAAGAAGAAGATCAAGAGAGTCAGGGAGGGTAAGCAGGTCCATGCTTTGCAGCATGTGAGAAGTGGGCTACCCCACCTAACAGACAGGGGTTTTGAATATCTGTGGAGGCAGGTCCACTGATGCAACTGGGGTTTGCCATTTTTATAGTAAAACAGCATTTTTGATATCTATTGCTCTTTTTGCATTATCCCAGAACAAGATTGCCTCTGTCAGGTGAATTTGTATATTCTTTTCATACCTGCTGGGTTTGCAGACTTCAGCTGATACAATACCAGACTGGAGTAAGTTGGAAAAATATGGAAAGATGTGTTAAGATAGAAGGTACATGCCTGGGCACTGATTGCTATGGAACAGCCAGGCAATAGGAGAGTCAGAATATACAGTAGCATTACAACATCAAGATGAAGCCCAAAGTCACCTTTAGCCCTCAATTGGAAATTCAATTTCTTATTTGCATTAAAATTTGGCCAGCTATCCATTTAGTCCACTTCAGGGTCACAAGGACCAGATTAGGAATAAAGGAAGGAGCCAAGTGTGGATGGAGCACCAAACATAACATAACACAACACAACATGTGAGAACATTCTCAGGCCTGCTTAGTCCAATTAGTGTCCATTAACTAATGTCAAAGGTTAATCTCCATTACAAATGAATAACAAAAAATGTCACTCAAAAAATGTTGCTAACTAAAGGAGATACTCTCACCTTTGTTCAGTTAGGGGATGTAGAAAACTTGGTTGAGCATACAGAAGACATGTTTCTGATGCAAAGACAAACGTGGTGTGTTGGGTTTTTATCTACTCATTCTTGAAATAAGTGCTTTTCTGTGCAATTTAGGTGAGTGGGTGATAGATACTCACCCGTCTATTGCTCTGCTAACTGACTGGACTTCATTGCACTCTTCTTTATATTAATTTCAATAAATACATTTTTGTTTTCTTGCATGAGAGCAAAAAGCAAAATCAAAGTGTTTTTTTCAATTAACATACACTATACTGTATGTCATTTATTTCAATAATAATGTTCGATTAGATTATCAGAAATTATATACTTTAATGAGCTATTGTTTTTCTAAACCAATATTCCCAATTGTTGGAAATTATGGGCATGAACAATCCCTTGATCGGACATTAGTCTATCCCTAGCCCTGTTTAAAGATGTCCTTACCCAGGCAAATATGAGTTACCAAAAAAATGAAGAATTTGAACTGTACAAGTAAAATTATAGACAGCAACTGACTCGACTATTCATGACGTATATTTAACAAGGAGCATTTAGATCTCCAAATAGAAGACACCCACATCAGCACTCTTTCTGCAGGTCAAGTGAGACATGGCCCCACCAGATGCTGTACAAAATCATAAGATTCCATCTTTTTTTTAATATTCATACAAACCTTAAACTTTATTTTCCTAAGCATTTTCTCCAATGTTCTATCACATGCTCAATGCAATTACTCATGTAGAAAAATATTGTGTGTGAAATTGTGTTTGTGTCTGATGTTAGATGTCTGTTTCCAGTTGAGGAGCTGGACTAATTGGCACTGCAGTGTTCTCTATAGCCTTGACTTTGTGCGCATGTCCAACCTGAACTTTTCAGTTTAGTGAAGGGGTTTGAAGGTCTTTGGCTGTATATAAATGAAGACCGCTTATTTTTTTTTTTTTAAATCACACATTTGCACTTTCAGTTCAAGCATTTCCCAGTAAAGGTTATGCTGCATATGCCAGCATAAAGGTATGAAAAGCCCAGAAACATATCTCCCTTAAACATAACCACAGTAATTTGAAAAGAAAGAAAGAAAGAAAGAAAGAAAGAAAGAAAGAAAGAAAGAAAGAAAGAAAGAAAGAAAGAAAGAAAGAAAGAAATCAATCAATCAATCAATCAATCAATATAGGAATGTACTGTCCACAAGACATTAGTCTGCATTTTGATTTTCATCCTGAGAAGGACTGCACTAAATCTGAACACATACAGTATGCATGGCATAAGCTTCAGGTACATTTGATGACTTAGTTAACTGATTTGAGTCTCGGAGCAGTTTGATATTTTTAGTTACTTCATCAAAGATTCAGTAATGTCATTTTTTTATTAGATATTTTTGCTGCCATGAGTCATATTCAAAAAGAACAGTGATAATAAAATCTAATTTCATATATTAGTGGACTACATTAAACACATGCTTTATAGCAGCATTTTATAATGTCACATTGTTACAAATGTAGCCCAGATAGGCTTGTGGTGACTCAGTACCTTTCACAGACATCAGAATCCCAGTTAAGTGATGCAAAAATTGCATTGATTGATGTCTTATTGTTAGTTGCTGGTTGTGGAGAGTCTGTGACTAACTGTAGTTCAAATTTCTCAAACATAGCATTTTGGAGAGAAGTACCTGATGGAAATTTGCATCTCTGTTGAAGTCTCACTCTAAACTCTTTGGCTACTTTGGACCATAATGGCTAGCAAGTAATTCTGGCACTTTGGTGATATAATATAGTGGAGGAAAAAGATTGGATCAGGCAGATAATGCAGCCATTTTAATATTCTGAGTGCAACAAAAATACTGAGTTCATATTTGTTCACTATATGCTTACAGCGTGACCCTTACACATGTTCTTTTGTCTAGATAAGTGACTTCTTCATTTTTTTTTTAATTTGTGGTTTACCTCAAGCAGCAGGAACTTGTGTGGATACCAAACTTGGTATTTGTCTAAGTTGTATTGGGGATCCATTTTGATGTCAGGAGCAGCTGCCAAGCAAGTAAAACAGGTAAATATACAAAATATAGCAATTGCAATGACCTCTCTCCAAGTAAATTGGAAACTGTAAACTAATCTGTAATTGAAATCACACAGAATGTTTCTGTGTGTTAAGATTATGATGATGGTTTGGCATGCTGGCCAGAATGCTGTGCATACCATTATCCAGCCAAGATGCCATTATAATGGATGGACAGCATTAATGGAGGAATGTCCTGACTGGAAAGGCTGGTGTTTCCTTTCCAGGTTGAGAAGCTGATGTACTGTAATTGAGGGACAGGGGGAGACTGCCTGTCATGGCCATGTGTTCCACCAGTACACTGGGTGGCATCATCCCTCTGTGAGGCGTCCATATTGACACCCCGGGTGCTGCATGGGAATTGTAGTCCCAATGATTAGCCCTGTTGTTTTTTAAATATCTAAATATTCAGCTTCATTTTGACTCTGTATTTACTGCATTAAGAAAGTTTATTGAGAACATTCAGTAATAGTAGTAGTAGTAGTTTTCACTTTAATATTATTAGTAGTAGTAATAGCCATATTTTATATATAGTAGTAGTAGTGGTAGTGGTATTTTATTAGTAGTATTAGTATTTATTAGTAGTAGTAGAAGCAGTAGTAGCAGCAGTGCTAATAGTAAAATTGTTGTTTTCTTGTTGTTGTATTACATGTCACAAGTGATACTGTTGACTATATCAAGTAACAAACAGTAACAGCACATTGATACCCTGGACTAATTTAATTATTACTAACTAAGAATTCATTTATAAAGGAAACAAATGAATTTGTATGTTGCTGCCATTAAATACCATTAAGGTCCAAATCTCTGGATTGCCCTCGGGTGGCAGCCACCCTCCCAGGTACAGTACATCTGTGGAGTGAACTTTTCAAAGCTTAAGCTCATCAAGACATTCTTGAGATTGTCCATGGCACAAGAACTCATAAGCAGCTTGGCTGTCAACAACATCAACTCAGACCTGGCACAGCAGCTGTGGTGTGATAACCTCATAGATGAATTTGCTTTCAAAAAATGCAGACGTGTGCTGTTGTGATATGCAACAAAGAGATTGGTGAAACCCCTAAATATTCACTTTCAAGTTTGTATTAGAATTAAAAAGTGGTTTATTTGATTTTAAAATTGGTAATGTTTGTAATATGTGCTTCTTTTTGTTTATTTTTTATACATTTACTGCTCAAAATAAGGCTGTTAATAGAAATTCCGTAAAGGATTGGGGAGTGGAGTTCGGGGGCAAGAAGTGGATTCCTTATGGACCGTATGACGAGGAGCAGCTCTGATTATATAGCAGTAGTAGTAGTAGTACAACCTCGTTTTTATCTTTTTCATTATTGATTTTTAAAGTTTCCAACCTTCTGATCATTCTTGTATAAATTATAACTTGCCTTGTAAGTCGCCTAGGATAAAGGCGCATGCAAAATAAATAAATACTATGCAGAAGAACATTTTTTCCAGTCGTTTACTGGCCTCGCGCTGAGCAGCAAACACCTGCCCGCCTGCTAGTTAGCACTGACACTGGACACGTAGTGTATGTGGTCTGTGGATGTCTTCTCTCCATTTTATTGTGACTTGTTCCATTTCACTTCCAAGCTGTTTGATTTTCAACTTGAAACCATCGCTGTTTCAATTGGCAGGCAGCAGTAGCCCTGAATTGGACTCTTGATTTCTTCAGCGGCCTGACCCGCTATCGTCTTCATCAATTGCTCATCAACGCTGCCCAGGTCTTCTGAGGCTCCACGCGCTCCCAGGGGTTTCGTCACCGTGGCTTGCAGGTACTCATCGCCAGCCAATTGCCTCACTACATTCACCCGGGGTCAGAGGCAACTTGCATGCCACACGTGCGCCGACCCAAGGCGAGGGTCCACGTCTGAGGTTCACTTCATCAGCATGAAGACGTGATCGAAATGATCTTTAGGTGGTATGACTGCGTGACGGGGTATCTGTGCCCCCTCTGACAGCCTGAGGCCACCTGAGTAGTGTGACTCTGTCAGTCTGACAGGTCCAGACCCAGGGGCGCTACACTTCTGATTACCAAAAAAAAAAAAAGCTGATAAGACATTACTACCTAACTGAGATGAGTTGAGAGAAATCTGCACGTACAGTGATATGGTCATCAATAGTATTTTCATGCCACTGATCCGCGTTAATTTAAACTGAAACTAAACACTGGTCAGTCGAACTGCAGACATTTACATTTCAGTTGTAGTATTAGAAAAAATAAATAGCCTATCCCATAAGCCATCTCACCAACCACACTCCGCCCAAAAAAAAAGTTGGTATTAACCACCCACGACTAGACTGTTGTTATTAATAACTAAAATCATTATTGATGGTGTTTCTGTAAGAACCAATCCGCCATCCTCACGTTTACGCCTTCCTCTTACTGGTGTGAACTGCATGTGAAGCCAAGCCAGAGTGCAGGAGGAAGTCGGCGGCACGGAGCCGTTCGCAGGTACAGTAGTCCGATTGCGATCGAATCGATTGTAGCGGCGCCAGCTTGCGGTCCGTCCGTGCGCATTCAGCCTGCGTGCTTGTGAGCACACAGACGCAGAAACGTTTCGGGATGTTTCAATCAAAGGACTGTGCGTTTGTGTTATCGGCTGTTAGCCTTTGTCGCCCTCTGCCCGAGGAGCTCTTTGTATGGTTGCATGATGGGGACACCACGCTGTGTTTCCGTGTCATTTTATCTCAAGTTTCTCCTTTTCACTTGATGATAATGGCTGTCGAATTCGGAACCGGCAGGGCACATAATTCGTTGGAGCAGGTGTCCAGTCTGTTGAATAGTACTTATCAAAGTCGTATATAATATTTACTGCGGTGGGTTGGCACCCTGCCCAGGATTGGTTCCCTGCCTTGTGCCCTGTGTTGGCTGGGATTGGCTCCAGCAGACCCCCGTGACCCTGTGTTCGGATTCAGCGGGTTGGGAAATGGATGGATGGATGGTATATAATATTTAATAACAAGGGGAGGAAAGAACCAGACAAGAGGCACAATTCAGTAGCCGAGTCACACTTGTTGCAAGATAGGAAACGTCTAAATAGCAAAGACGTGGGAGAAATCAGTACCTGATGCTGTATTGTAAATGGCCAGACGCTACAAATAAAGAAATATCTAATCAAAGACAGGAACCAGCTAGTAGCTGTAATGTAGTAGTGCCTGGTCTAGGATTGCTTCATAGAAGCCTGGCCTTCCAAATACACTGAAGTAGATTACAAGAGTTTGAAAACAAATGAATACCTAAATTAAAAAAAGGAAACTGAAGCTAAGCTCATCAAACTTCCCTTCTACCTCAACAAACCAGGGTAAACTAATGCAATCCACACATTTTGAGTTGTTCATGTTATAATGGGCATCTTAGCATTTTATTCCAGACCAGTTTTCTTTCTTTCTTTCTTTCTTTCTTTCTTTCTTTCTTTCTTTCTTTCTTTCTTTCTTTCTTTCTTTTCTTTCTTTCTTTCTTTCTTTCTTTCTTTCTTTCTTTCTTTCTTTCTTTCTTTCTTTCTTTCTCAGGTATGGCGTGAACACTGCTATCTTGTAGAAATTCTATGGCCCCTTTCATTAGCCTCACTAAATCCAATTATCTTCCTCAGGTCAACTGGGTAAGAAGGCATCTGAGATTCACCAGTCGCCTTCAGGGCACCAAAGGAGCCACTTTCTGCATCCATGGATAATGAAAGTTATAGTACAGAACATGACAATGCTTCTGGAATAATAATCTCTCTGGTTTACATCTCTGTGACAATCTTCAGTATTCCAGCCAACCTTTTGTCACTTTTTGAGTTCGGCAGGAAGCTGAAAAAGAAAAATGAACTTGCAGTCTACTACTTGAATTTGGCAGTGGCAGATCTCCTGTTAAGCATAACTCTGCCATGCTGGGTTTATATTGTTTTACAAAATCAATCTGTGAAGAAAAGCGCAGCACTTACATTTAACTGTTTCCTTTCTTTTTTGAACTATTACGGAAGTGCGGCATTCTTAAGCTGCATTGCAGTTGACAGGTACTTGGTCATTGTGTACCCCCTAAGGTTTCATGTTTTGAGAAGAATAAAATTTGCTGTTCACATCAGCTTCATTATCTGGACTTTACAACTGCTGTTCACTTCTGTTCTGTTGTTTTCAAGGGAGACCATTACAGATAGCAACAGCAGTTCATTTTGCACCAAAGTTTGTTCGGACAATGTTAGAGCTTTCAATTTTGTACGATTTTTTATAGGCTTTTTTATTCCTTCCTTGCTTATAATCTTCTGTGGCTATGGGACTTACAAAGGTGTCATGCAAAACAAGGCTACCGGCAAGCACGAGAAGAGTACAGTTAACAAACTGCTCTTGGGCATAATAGTAAACTTTCTAATCTGTTTTGGCCCGTATCATGTTGTCCTTCTCATTTGCAGTGTGGAAAACTATGAAAGCTCACAGAGTCTAGAGTTGGCCCTGACAATAGCAGGCTGTCTTATAACCTTAAACTGTATTGCAGACCCTCTCCTCTACTGCTTTGTACATGAAAAAGCTAGAAAGAATTTTGTGAACACCATCTTGCTTTGTAAAAAAAGGTATTGTTTGTGTGGTAATGATGAAATATAATCAGGTAACTGTTAATAACTGTACAGTAAAATATTTATGGTTTTAATAATAAACATGAAAAAATGAAAAAGAGGAATTTAAAATATGTATGCACTCTTTAGGTTTAAAGAGCATGTATAGAAATATCAAGATAGTGATGTATTAGAATGATGTTGGATGACAAATACTTGTTGTTAATGCTGAGTTCTCTAAAGGCATCGTGTACTCTGCATATCCAGTTACACTGCAAGACTGATGGCGCTAAATTGAAGCTGCCTATGCTCTGGTAGCACCAAGACAAGAAGACTGCCACTCGGCTGAGTTTCACTTGGCATGCTTTAGTAGATGTGAGTTTAGTCCAAGTACAAGTAAAGCACCTCTCAGCTTTGTGAAATAATATCAGCTAATAACAATAGACTTCAAGTTGGATCCTGTAGAATGAAACTGAGGCAGCATGGTGGTGTGGTGTTTAGCGCTGCTTACATGCTGGTTGTTTCTTTTATGGATTTCGCACATTCTTCTTGTGTCTACATGGGATTTCTTGATGTATTCTGTTTGATCTCTGAGATCCCAAAGACATATTCTAGGTTAATTGTTGTTACTAAATCTGCCCTATTTAATTGAATATGCCTTGTAATGGACCATTGCTCATACATGGATGGATCCTACCTTGTACCTGATACTGCTAGAGCTGGCTTTCCACACGGTTTCTCTCTCTTGGTGGGAGAAAGTTTGAGAATGTTTGTTATAGAATTAAACAAAATAGATAAGAACTGAATAAAAATAGCTCTGGAGGGCAATTATAGTTGAAGTGTTTGTATATCCACAGTCATGCTGATATATTGTCTCCTTTTTTAACTCTCACAACTTCTTCGAGTGATGTCTCAATGCTGTGCCTTCCAGGATTTTCACGTCCTAATTCTGACTCCCCTTTTAGGAGACCTTAATGTCAGATTGTTCACCCCAAACCTAATTTATATTGACTGATGATATATATGAGCTTAACTTTTAGAACAGATGACATAAAGGATGTTATTGTAGGGTGTACACAGATGAAGCAGTTTAAATTCATTAAAGTCAATAGTTGTTAAAACTAACCCAAAGGACATGGCAGTGTTCAAAATGTGTGGCAGCTGTACAAAAATGTGACATTAGGAAACTTTTTTTTTTGTCTTTTTGTAAAGTTAGGCACTTTACTGAAATTCTTCACATTTCCGAACTGAGAACATGACATTTAGGGTGTTTTTATGAATGGTGAACAACAAAACTACCATAAAAGGAGAAGAAACTCTATTAAAGTAAGGCATGGGTCAAAACTGACCCATAAGACATGGCAAGGTTAAGATTTTTCAGAAAGTGTACAAGTTAAAAATTTTGGAGTGCTTACCTTTTTTTTACTTTTCATGAATTTGTCGAAATTCCAAGGTTTCACCCTGAATAGTTGAACTTTAGGGTGCTTTTACTGATTGCAAACACAAAAACAGGACAAATCTGACCCAAACAAGTTGTAAGGATTAATTATTTGCCAGCTTCTACAGTCAAATGGCAGTGTTCTATCACGATACACTGTGTCACAAAAGAGTCCAAAAGACATAAAAAAAAGGTTTGGAGCAGCTACCCATATATTGTGCCCTGGCTGCAAATGGGTAATTTGTGTGGAATTCTTAACAGGTTTAAATCCAAAACAGAATTGACTCAAGATGAGAAATATGACGGCTTTAAAGGCCAAGAAAGGAATCGACGTCATCCATGGGGCTGGGACTGGAAGTGACGTCATCCATGGGACCAGAACCTTGTGCGATTTCCCATAGACATAGAATTACTAGACACCTCATGACCAGCAGCATCATAGGTCAACGTCACCGCCATATTGCGAGTGGCACTGCTGTGGTGTGAAGTAATGGATAAAGATGCCTCACACAGATCACAGGGATTACATTTCATAGGTAAAGCTGAACAATTGTTTTAGTTATATTTGGCCATTAGAAAATCCCATTTTATAATCTTAACTTTAGCTACGCCAGGCTAAGCTAGCAAAGCTACGCATTTATGTGCTCAAGTGAGCCTCCAAACAACGTTTTGGCTAAGCGTATTTAGTCACTAACTATGTAGATCGTTGTTAGCTGTTACCATTTCTCAAAATTTGAAAGTTTCCCAAAGAAATCCACCTCAGGAAGCAGTGGGAGGTAGCCCTTAGACGGGATTTTGAGAAAGCTGTCCTGTGATGTGTGCCGTGCTAGTTTGGTAACAGACGCTGTACCGGCATCATATGATCAAAGCTATCACTTGCTCACATTAAAAAAACAAACGAGGTTTGATGATTCCTTCTGAGGGTACAGTCAAAGTGGTCAAAGTAGCTGAGCGTGTTATCCGACAGTCGACATTAGGGCAAGCTATCAGTGTATCTTTGATCAATCAGTTTGTTCGGGCTGAGATTGGTTCAGATGATGTGTTTTTTCTCAAGGAGCACATTGAGGAAACACAGTTTGAAATTGACAACCATCATTTTATGCTCATGTCTTTAGTTGTGTCTGACTTCCACAAACTAAGGCTGCACCATATTGCCAGACTGAATGTTCTCAAATTACAGACTGGCAACACACGTAAAAAGCTATGTAAGACAGTTTTGTTTCATGGATTTTAGATCATATCCTGTATATATTTAAGTAGCCACATTGTGTGTGTGTGCGCGTGTGTGTGAGAGAGAGGGATTGAGAGAGGAAAGAGTGAAATGTTTTCAAATGTTTTTGTCATTGAGTGTATCATTTCACTGTTAAAAGAAAGACAAACAAAGATAACTGGCAGTAACAGTGCAAAATTCACAATTGGTATGCCAGTTATAAAAGATAAGTTTTGAGGGTAGTTTTAAAATGTGTTATTGAAGCGTATATGAGAGGGAAGAGAATTCCCGAGTTGAGGAGCACTATGAGAGACGCTCGAGCTCCCATAGAACAGATTTGATGTGCAGTACAGAAAGTAGAGCTGCAGATGAGGATCTGAGTGAGTGAGAGGGAGTGCAAGTCTGGAGGAGATCAGTGAGGCTGTGGAGAGCTTTAAATGTTAAGAGCAGTATTTTGTATTGTATTCTGTAGTTAACAGGAAGCCAGTGAAGTTGAGAGAGAATAGGTAGCAGAATTATGAAGAAGTTGTAAGCGATGGATAAGTTTTGTGGGATGCCAAATAGAATAGCATTACAGTAATCTATATGTAAGGTGACTAGGGCATTAACCAATACTTCAGTACTGTGTTGCATAAGAACAGGACAAAGTCTTGAAATGTTTTGGAGATGGAAGAAGGCAGTCTGAGAAATGTTACTTATATGGGAGGAATTATTTAATAATAATTATTATTATTTAATAATTGTCATTATTAGTGTTGTCACAAAAACGACCATAAGATGTTGAGAAGGTTTGGGGCAGCCACCCGTATAATTGTTCCCGGCTGCAAAACTGATTCATAAACACAGACATGTTCATTCAACTGAGTCCAAAACAGAACTGATTCTCTTGAGAGAAGATGACGGCTTTAAAGGCCAGCAAAGGAAGTGATGTCATCAATACCGAAACAGGAAGTGATGTCATTGGCTGCCCCAGAGCCGGGTGGGATTTCCCTAAAATGGTCTGCAAAAGATCGAGAGGGAAAATTAGTGCACTTTCGTCACCCCCTGGTCTGGCATGGAATCACATGTATTCAAGCCCTTTAGCTGTCTCCTAAACACATGTGTGTGACAGGGACCTCAGCCAAGACCAGTCAGGTCGGGCATTCTGCACCGAGAAGTTGTGAACGCGGGAGAGAGCATCGGCGTTGGTGTGGAGAGAACCCTTGTGATGAATGAGCGAGAACTTATAAGGTTGTAAATCAAGGAACCACCTCATGTCTCGAGGGTTAGACTTCTTATGCAGGGCCATCCACTGTAAAGGTGCACGGTCCGTGACAAGTGTAAACTCCCGACTCAAGAGGTAGTACCTCAACTGTGTAATTGCCTACTTAATCGCAAGAGCCTCTCTCTCCACCGCCACATACCTTGTCTCCCGATCCAGCAGTTTCCGGCTCAGAAACATGACAGGGTGTTCAGCACCATCGACACTTTGGCTGAGCACTGCTCCTAGGCCTGTGTCTGAAGCGTCCGTCTGGAGGATAAAGGGAAGTGAAAAGTCAGGTGCTTTTAAAACAGGTGCCAACGTAGGGGCCTTTTTTAAGTCACCAAAGGCTGCCTCAGTCGTCTCAGTCCATACCGCAGTGTTAGGAGCCCTCTTCTTTGTTAAATTAGTCAAGGGCACGGCTCTCTCCGAAAAGTACAAACTGGCGGTAATACCCTGCCAAGCCGAGAAATGCCTGGACCTGCTGCTTGGTTCGCGGACGGGGCTATGTCAAAATGGCTTCTATATTAGAGCACTGTGGCTTCACAGTACCACAACCCACTAGGTAGCCCAAATATTTGGCTTCTTCCAATTCAAAGAAACATTTTTTTGGATTGATTCGAAGACCGGCTTCACCTAGTGTCCGTAATACCGCTCGAACGTGCTGTAGGTGTTCCTTCCAAGTGCTGGAATAGATGATGACGTCATCCAGGTAGGCAGCACTATACGTGTTATGGGGATGGAGCACTTTGTCCACCAGACGTTGGAAAGTTGCAGGAGCCCTATGTAACCCGAATGGAAGGACACGATACTGCCAGTGCCCACTAGGGGTGCTAAACGCGGAAGTCATTGCAAAATCTCCAACTCCCGTCGGGCTTAGAAACCAAGACAATTGAGCTGGACCAGGAACTATGACTCTCCTCTATGACTCATAGGTCCAGCATGCGCTTGATTTCCAGTTCCACTTCAGCCTTCTTTGCCTCGGGAAGATGATAGGGGCGTTCTCAGACTATGACCCTGGGCTCAGTCACAATATCGTGGGCAATCAGAGAAGTCCTTCCGGGGTTTTTGTCTACCACCTCCGGGACAGACAAGATAACTGCTTCGAGCTCTCGCCTCTGTCGGGTATTCAAATTAGACCTGAAGTTAAGTGTGATAGTCTGAGCAAAGAAGGAGCGGGGCTGGCCGGAGGTGGGATCAGGGTCCCTTTCCTTCCACAGTTTCAGTAGATTCACGTGATATATCCGCTCACTCGGTCGACGATTGGGTTGTTTCACCAAATAGTCGACGAGGCCTTTTCTCTCCTTAACTTCGTATGGTCCTTGCCAGTGGACAAGTAGTTTAGAGTGGGAGGTGGGAACCAACACCATGACTCGATCCCCCGGTTGAAACTCCCAAAGTGTCGTGCCATGGTCATAATAGTGGGCCTGTGCTGCTTGTGCCTCCTCCATGTGACTTTTTAATATGGGCCGAATTTTCTCAAATCTATCGCGTAATTGCGTGATATATTCCAAAATGTTAGTGGAGGGAAGAGTCTCTCCTTCCCAACCTTCGTTTAAAATGTCCAATATGCCCCGGGGTTGTCGTCCATATAATAATTCAAAGGGTGAGAACCCCATGGAGGCTTGAGGGACATCCCTGTAGGCAAAGAGTACGAGGGGGAGAAGTTGATCCCAATTCCTCCCATTCCCGCTGAACACCTTGCGAAGCATCTGTTTGAGAGTTTGATTAAATCTCTCTACTAAACCGTCGGTTTGAGGATGATACACCGCGGTTTTCAAGTGCTTTATTTTAAGTAACTTGGCCATTTCCCTGAACGTTTCTGAGGTAAACGGAGTCCCTTGGTCCATAAGGATTTCTTTAGGAACCCCAACTCACGCAAAGACACCCATCAGTTCCTGTGCGATTGCTTTACAATTGGCTGAGCGCAATAGAACAGCTTCTGGATATCGGGTTGCATAATCCACGAGGACTAATATGTATTTATGTCCTCGGGCAGAGGGTTCCAGGGGTCCCACTATATCGACCCCTATCCTTTCAAATGGAACATCAATTAAGGGAAGGGGAACAAGAGGTGCACGGTCCCTCCTGGGAATTTGCCACAGCTGACATTCCAGACATGAAATATAGAAGCGGCGAACCTCCTCATTAATTCCTGGCCAATAGAAGCGGAGCTTAATACGCTCTAGTGTTTTCTCTGTGCCCAGGTGACCTCCTAGGAGGTGGGCGTGCGCTAACTCACAAATTTGCTGCTGGAAAGTTCGTGGGATTAGCAACAGCTTCCGCACCACCCCCTCGTGCTCACTGACCCGATATAATAAATCATTTTCTATAACAAAGTGGGGCCCTTGTGGCATGGTCTGATTGGTGCATTGGCCATTGACTAGGACAACTGCATTCTTAGCAAACTTAAGGGAATCATCATTCCATTGTTCCCCTTTTAAATGAGGCTGGTGTTTGTCTAAATTGAAAGCTCAGATCTGAGAGAGGGTCTGGTCTGACCTCAAGGGGCGGAGAATCATCCCATTCTGGCGAGACGCGGACAGATGACGTAATGGCCCGCGACGGTCCAGGAAGTTCCCCATCCTCCTCTTGGTCTCCCATACCTCTCTCCACCGTCTGCATACACGGTGTGGAGACAACCTGAGACGGTGGATTCCTGTCTGTTACTAGGCCCAATTTTAGATTAGGAGAGATCAGTACTTCACCGCTTTTAATATCAGACCAGTCTCGCCCGAGAATCACAGCACACAGTGGATTTCGGAGGACTGCTACGATAATTCTTTTAAGTGATCCTCCATGGCTGATGAAACATCAGGCGGATTTATAGGAGCGGACATCTCCGCGCACACAGGTAATTCTGGTCTTTATTTTTAACCATTGTCGCGGTAGTACGTATCGGCGGTCAACAATGGAAATGTTGCTGCCAGAATCAAACAGAGCTTTTACTTCGTATCCATTTATAATGACTTCTCCCTAATGAGCCATTAACAAGGGGTTTGAAAGCGCATACAATCCACCCCTTTCTCTCCATTTACATTCTGCCTCTCTCCCGAGCGAGGGCCGTGCCCGCGGAATTGGGGACTCCGGTGCAAACTCCGGTTTATGCCGAGAGGGCAGATTAAGAGGGACATAATATCTACAGCGTTCACTTAAGGACCGTTCTGCTCTCCCAAATTGTGAGACTGTCCTTGATGTTTCAATGAGCTCAATGAGCTCGGTTACGTTAAAAAATTCTCCCCAGACCGGCTGGGTGAAATGCTCGGGCAGGCTATTTATAAATAGAAAACAGGCCACTTTCTTGACCAGTTGGAAGGTGGTGCATTCGGCTGGCCTTAACCAACCTGCCACCTCTTCCCAGGGAGCATCCAGCTGCTCTTGGGTAGACCGCTCAGGGTCAAATTTCCATTTTTGTATTTTTCTCACCTACTTGTCTGGGGAATCCCCACTTTGCTCTGGGGCCTTAGCCCCGGTAGGAAGGACAGCTCTCTCCTCCGTGAGAGCATAATAAGTCCCTTTCGCTTCTCCCATAGAAACCAGCCCACGTCTGTGTGTCCCATCGACACTTTCCCTATTTGATTTAGGTGACCCGAAGCTAGACAAAGGGAGCGGAGTCTGCACCGGTTCTTTCCAAAATCCGAGACGCAATCCCCCCCCCCCCCCCCCAAAAGCTCGGCCCAGGTACTCTCCCACCTGGATATGATTCAGGTCCGGTCCCGTTCTCTTCTGGGTTTTCTCCATCCTGCCAGCTGCGCCACTGTCACAAAAACGACCATAAGACGCAGCCACCCATATAATTGTTCCCGGCTGCAAAACTGATTCATAAACAAAGACATGTTCATTCAACTGAGTCCAAAACAGAACTGATTCTCTAGAGAGAAGATGGAAGCTTTAAAGGCCAGCGAAGGAAGTGATGTCATCGATACCCGAACCGGAAGTGATGTCATTGGCTGCCCCAGAGCCGGGCGGAATTTCTCTAGAATGGTCTGCAAAAGATCAAGAGGGAAAATTAGTGCACTTCGCCACCCCCTGGTCTGACATGGAACTACCATTATTCAGGCCCTTTAGCTGCCTCCCAATCACACATGTGTGACAACTGTATTAAGTCAGTGCATGCTAGTAGTTTATAGCCTGACAGCATTCAAAGTGCCCCAAAACACAAAGCACAAAGTACTGTATTTTGAAATCAAAGTCACCAATATTTATTACAGTATTTGTTGTTGAAGTAAAGAAAAAAAATCCACAAAAAAAAGAAAGAAAAGGTGTCATGAAGAAGTGAACAATCCATAAAAATAATATGCAACAATCAAGAAAAACAAAAATAGTTCTATCTAACAAACTGGAAAAATTTGATAAATTATTAAAAATATTCATGCAAAACACTTGCAAGCAAGGGCTCATAAAATGTACACAGCCCAAAGCTGCCAAAAAAAAGAAATGATAGAAAGAAAAAGGTTGAATAATTGATCCAAGGGCTCTGTAGCAGTCAAAATCTCTCACCCCTGTGCTGAATCTCTCCCAAAATCTAGGAGACACCCTGGCTTAAAAAGATTGAAAGATTATCTTTATGACAGCCATCGGCATAGAGGGAAAAAAAAAACATTGCAATATGCATAATAGCGACAAACTATCCTCCTCACTGACCTTTCTGAACTAGCATGGAGGTCCACCCCCTAGTATGGAGGTCTTTTAAACATTTCATATCTACTCGCCTTAGGGCAATGGGCTCATACCATTGTGATAGTGGGAGGGGGTCCACCCCCTTATCCTCACCTTCTTCCTACACATAAATTAACTTCCCTACATTTCACACATCCCCGGGGATTATTTCTAAACTCTTACACAACAACTAAACATAAACTCCACAAACAAGTAAGGTAAAACTACTACCATCCTCGCACTACGACTGCTTTCCCCCTTTCCCGTTTCATTACTCATGACTGTAGCAAAATCAGCTGCTTGCCGGCTTTTAACAGCATAAAGGGAGTACGTAGCCTCCCACATGCAGAATGAAAACTGCACATCAACTGACCATTAACGCTGGTAGTCCGCTAAAAAAAGGAAGACTCTGCCAACCCAGTAAGTGAAGGCATTACATAAGATCTAAAAATCTAATATTTACTGCAATGATGCGTTAACATTAAGTGTCTTATATGGGGATTCATTTAATGTTACAAATCTTTTAGCACTGCACCTGTCAACTCTATACTGTGTTCTATGTGGCTAAATACCGGCTGCTAATGGTTCTTCCTGCTCCTCGCACCATCAAAAGACCCAGTGATGATTCTACTACCATCACATGTTCCTGCCCCCGTTTTGTGCATTTTATATAATTAATTCAGGTTTCATTGTTTGACTGGTGATCTTGTCTTTTTTTTAACATGTACTAGATGGCCATGATGTCATATTATTGGCGTGGACACATGCATCAGTAAATGATGTTTTTCATCGTATGAAAGTAGGCCTGGGGACGTAATTATCAGCACTTCTGATTTATTTTCACTCATGCTATTTATTAACTATTGCTTTGCATTTTTTGTTCATTATTTTATTTGCCCCTTGCCTGTTTTATGGTACTGCTCCTCATTTTGTTATTTTTTTGTCACATTGAATATAAAGAGCTAGTTCTATAGGCAGGCACTCACATTTGACAATTTAGGGCCAGGGGAGGAAAGAGATCAAAAAAGAAGGCTTAAGCCTTAGTTCACTTTCTTATATTATCACTAACTTGTTAAGATTATTTCACTACATACATTTTTTTATTTTGTGTCCTCCCTTCACTGACAAAAGCAGATCCTTTTTTAATTGCTAATTTGCCTTTTTACTTGTGCCAGTGGAGTCATCACGGTTGTTCATGTAAAAAAACATATAAAATATGGTGAAACACTTTCTAAGAATGGTGGAGCACAATCAAAACATCATAGTGAGAAAAGAAGGTAAACACTTCCACTGATAGGAGTGTGTCCAGAGAAACCGGCTTTGGGAAACAAGATTTATGTCCAGTCATCAATTGTTAAATGTTCATTTCTGTATGATTGTTGGGAACATAAGGTCATTAGCGTGAGTTTCATAGGTTGGTCATAGAGGAATAGGCACATAGGCAGGCAGGTCATTACTATTGAAAAGATAAAAAAAAAAGATTTTCAAATGACAAAGCAACAAGAAAAGCATAACTGTGTCATACAGCCTCCTTACAAGGATGGACCAGAAAGCTTCTATTTTGTTTAAAAATGTCAATGTCCGGGTCACCATTTTCTTTATTTTCACGTCTCATGACTCACATAAGACTGAATACAAATCATTGGAGTTGCTATTTTTAACAGTGAATAATTAATATAAAAACACATTTCCTGAGTTTGTTCCCTTTTCTTATAAATAGAAAATGTTTGCAGAACTGTAACTTGAATAAGCATTGTGTGTTACTGTTACCCACTGCTAAAATCTCACTGGTATATTTGAAGATGGACTTCATTGCTTGAGTGCTTTTTATCATAGTCAGTCACAAGAAAAAGGAAGTACACCCTATGGATATTGTTGACATTTTCAACACATTTGAACAGGCAATTATTAGATTATCATGCAAGTGTGCCTGCAGATAAAGGTGATAAACCTGAAGAAATAACATTAACATGGTGTGTTCATTCTTATAATCTAAATTAACAAAATGCAGATTTGTCACATGGAAAGAGTAAGTACAACTGTACTTTTAGCACCATTTCAAATCCATAAAATTAGAAAAAGGGGTTCCATGATTAGAACCCCAAGGAGGTATGCAGGTGGAACCTGTCTCAAACCGCAGGTATCAAAGGTTTGGTGTTCTCTGATCTATTGTCGTCTCTGGTGTCGTCATGCTATGATTAAAAGAGCTTTCTAAGGCCCCCAGAATGAAGGTTGTGGATACATATGAATCTTACAAGGGATTGAAAAAAGTTTCCAAATCAACCATTCCACTGTAAGAAAAATCAGCTAAAGGTGGTGTAGATTTCAAAGGACTGCTGATTTGCCCAGGATTGGCCCGTTCAGCACATTCAGTAAAAGGACTGACTGTTGGATACTAAAAGAAGTCTCCAAGGATCCCAAAATTCCATAAAAATTTATAACTCTTACAAAAGTTGGTGTCAAAGTGCATGCATCTACAATCAGTAAGCGATTTCACAAATTTAACCTGCATGCAAGGCATGCCAGGAAAAGGACTTAGCTGTCCAAAAACAACATTAAGCAAGACTACAGTTTGCCATTGAACATCTAGGCCAAGACCAAGCCTTCTGAAACAATTTGCTCTGGACAGATAAATCAAAGATGGAATTGTTTGTAGACAGTTATAACAGTAGATATGTTTGGTGCAAACTGAAGACAGTATTTCAAGAGAAGAACCTCAGACCCATTAATGAATGGTAGTAGAAATATCATGGGTTGGGATTGCTTTGCTGCCTCAGGGCCTGGGAAGCTTGTAGATATTGAGTCAACTATGAATTCTGCATCATATCAAAATGTGAGGCCATGTCTGAAAGCTAAAAGTTGAACCAGAAATGGATCTTTCAAAATGATAATGATCCAAAGCACACCAGCAAATCCAGCAAGGAATGATTCAAAAAGAAGAAATGGTGGGTTATGGACTGGATTACTCAAAGCCCTGATTTGAATCCCATTCTGGGAGGATTTGAAATGGGCAGTATAAGCAAGGAAACTCACTAACATCTTATAACTGGTGGAATTTTGCATGAGGCGCATGGTTACAAAATTCACCAGGCCAGTGTCAGAGACTGCTGGGCAGATATGAAAAATGCTACAAGAAGTCATTTCAGCTAAAGGGGGCAGTTCCAGCTTCTGAGGCCAAGGGTGGACTTTTTCCCCAGTAGACCATAACATCTATGGATACTTTTGTGGAATAAATGGTACTGTTTGAATAAGTAAACCATTTCAATGGGGTATACTGCATCATTTAGAATAAATGATTACTAAATATTGCATACAAGTTATTCGTAAATATGCCACTTCTCACCTCAACAGGGCAAGCAGAATCAAAGTAAAATGAAGTGAAGTGAACAGAATAATTAATAGGTAATTACCAAAGGAGCCTCTTCAATCATAGCAGACACATACTAGTAAGAAAATAATAATTTTAATAGAACTGTTTAAATTCACAAACAGATGATGCTTTTTCAAAATGTCTTTGTGTGTTAAACCTCTGATCTAAATTAATGCTCTCTCTCTCTCTCTATATATATATATATATATATATATATAAAATCCAACATCTGTCTGTCTGTCTGTCTGTCTGTCTGTCTGTCTGTCTGTCTGTCTGTCTGTCTGTCTGTCTGTCCGCTTTTCACGAGAGAACTACTTAACGGATTTAGATCGGGTTTTTTTCTATAATTTGCTTGAACATTCTGGTTGATTTTGTAACCCCTCTCATCTTACTAAGTATCATGGTTCGCTTGTGTCACCAATTTATCTGCGCAAATCTGAGAAAGACACAGAGGGCTGAGGGAAGGGGGGTGGGGCCCTCCTCACTCATGCATCAGCCTCTTGGTGTATCTTGCATCCGCTTAGCTAGTGAACAAGACAACTACTTAACGGATTTAGATCGGGCTTTTTTCTAGAATTTGCTTGAACATTCCGGTTGATTTTGCGACTTCTATCATCGCGCTAAGAATCATAGATCACTTGCAGGAGCAATATATTTGTGCTTATTCGAGACAGAGGCTGTGGGCCGAGGGTAGGGAGAAGTGTGACGTCAGGAGTAGGGAGCCAGGCAAGGCCCTCCTAATTGTCCTGTTTCACTTCTACATGGGGGACAGCTAGTACAGTATAAGACCCTTCCATTTACTTCACTTAGTTAATGCATTTTGGACTTGTAAGGAACCAAAGCTTATCCTGGAGTCGTGGGGTACAAGGCTGTAAATATCCCTAGATGGGTCCATCAGATGACACACTCACTAATGCCATGCACATTTACAGTTGTGCTGTACATGAAATGTTCGTTCACCAATCCCCTGTGCTCCTTGTCTATTTCAGGGTCACAAGGTGCAAACCAAACTCAAATCCACAAACCCTTAATGACACTGGTAGTATAATGTGGTTTGTGCATTACCCAGAAAATGTCATGTGGCTGTGTTCAAATTGTATGAATCTCAGTGAAATAACATACAGGACCACTTTGGAGTTCATAACGAATGTGATAGCCACAGAATGTGGAAGGAGATCCCACAGAGGTAGTGACTGGGCTGACATAATGCCAACCACTGTGTGGCCATTACAGTAAACAAAACTTTAAGAGGTTTGCGCTGACAGTCTGTCTAGTTTAAAATATTTCTTACTTCATTTATTCAGTTGTCAGACTTGAAGCTTTTAGTTGCAGGAAATAAAATATATAATTGAAGTTAGCATGAACAGTTTTTGCTATCTTAATATTGTCGCAGTAATGACTAAAATTGCCAGATGGCCATCCCTTCTGTCGGTTCAGTCTACAGAGCAATAAAAATGAATGTTTTATTTAGTGATATTAAAACTATAAACAGTTTAGATTCACCAGTGCTAATATTTTATGTAAACTATGCTAGTCATAGCAAAAAACACATACACAATATAACAACATTAACAATTCATTCATTCAAAACGCTCGCTATCTGCCTGTTTGCTCATGCACAGCTTGGAGGTGACAAATGTACCAATGCCAGAGTAATGACTTACAGAGTCTTAGCCCGCCTACAAACACCTCCAGATTTAAAGCAAGCGAGGCTTCAAGAAGCTTCTAGTAAATGGTGGCCGTAAGGCAAATGAGCAACATTTATAATTAGGTTTTGGGCATTGAAAGGCCTGAGCTGAATGATTTTGATTCAGTTTTAAATTAGCACACCAAGGCCATGTTATAAACCTGTCAACACTATTAGAACACAAACTAATATAATACAACGGAATCCCAAAAAGTACAAGTCAAATTCTATTAGAATGAAGAGCTTGGGAATTAAAAAATACAGGTACTTCATTATAATTGAATCTTAACATCTTTTGGCATGTACAGTTGAAAAAGCTGACCGAGGACTGCCAAACTCAATGGCAGTGTCTATTTTATTCTTGCTAGCCTCAATGTCAGCAAGAAGTTGCAGCTTTTTCTGTACATAAACAGCACACCTTGGTGTCCATAGTACATAATCAGTATTACTAGACTGCCAGGGTGAGGACGTAGTCGGGGGTTCCTCTTTGTTTTCCGGAGCATGTGCCCCTTTAGTTACTAAAATGGCACCCCTCAGTGTCTATAACGCAGACTTTTTGATGTGAGCGCTGCTTCAGTTGCATAAACAGCGCCCCTTGGTGTCCATAACACGATCCACAACACTCACTCAAAAACGGCGCACCTCGGGTGATGTTGCCTAAGGGATTGACAGGCTCTTCCTGCTGCCATCTGTTCTTTTGTCAGTCACCTGGAAAAGTTAAAAAAAAAAAGATTGTGACATAAAGTTTGTGGAAATTAAGGTCACATTTGTAAATACGAATTGCTGGATGTATAAATTTACAACCTCAAAATTCAAAGACCCATGCAAATGCAATAACAACTTTTTTTTAAAAAAAGATTGTGGTATTCTGGTGTTCATAGACTAAAATCTCTGCAAAATCGTATAACACATTGAAAACAGGTTAAGTACCATAAACAGTAGAGAAGCTCAGCAGTCGGCACTTTTGCTAAAGGCCAAACCAAAAATGCATTATCAATCTGATCGATGTGCACAGCAAAGTAAAACCATACTTGGAGAAACCTGGAAATAAGCGACTGAGTCTTGTGAACCTCCTGCTGTGTCAGTTTTACCTTGAGAGCAGTTACTTCAACTTGTATATTTTTGTAGTCTTTTTCTATATTTGTTTGACAGACACTCCTGATGGCAAAACAGTGAAACAACAGCAGTTTAGCACCTTGCTGAAGGACATAGGATGGGGTGGAGTCAGATGTGGGCGGGCCTGGATGGTCAAATATTACCATATAAGAAATGCACAACATTAGATGTGTATATTCAATTTCAGGTTGCAAATAGTGATATTCTTTATTTATTTAATACAGTAGTTTTGATATTATTTGTATACTTATCACCATACTAGCTAAGTAACGTCCCTTCCTTTACCAAAATGTGGGGTAAGTCTTATTATATGCTAACAGCCTTTCACCTGCCACCGCCCCATCCCACACTCATCCCTTTTGGTTAGGTGGCATCGTGCATGAAACTCCATCACACCATCTCACTTCTCCTGCTTCTTGAAATCTATGGTGTGTGTGTTCATTGTGTTCATGTCAGTAAAAGATACAAGCAATTTAACTTATGTAGAAATTAATGGATGATGGCCTGGCAACACCTTATGCTATAGTGACTACCCAAATACTCAGTATTTCTGTTATTCTAAAAACAAACACACTGCTACCTCATCAAAAGTTTATGATGATTTAATATTTCTCTGATGCAGTAATATATTACAAATGCGCCACAACAATCTGCTAACTGGCATGTTCACTGGAATCCAGCAATTTAAGCTTGAGACTTCAGCAGATTTTAAATTTCTATTAGATATTTCTTTGAATAAAATTACGTTTAAGAAATTGGACCCACAATTTGCTACAGGGCCTCCACATCCAATAACCTACTATAGCACATGGCTCTTTTCAACACTTGATTGGATTCTGCTGTCAATTTCAGCCACACAATATTGTAAACTGCTATTAAAAAACATTTTATGCAAACTGCTATTACATGTAATTACATCCTGTTATCACAGTTATTTGAGAATATGATTATATATGTTCATATACTGATTGGGAAATTAAACAGTATGAATGTAAACCCATTTATCACACTATGGATTCAGAACTTTCTTTTAAATCGTTCACAGACAGTTAAAGTTCAGGACACTTTTTCAAAAGCTCTTCATTCAAACACAGGAAGTCCACAGGGGTGTGTCTTATCACCATTACTGTTTACTCTGTACACAAGTGACCTGAGACAGAACAATGACCACTGCTCCATTATTAAGTATGCGGATGACACCATGATCATAGGATGCATATCTGGGGAGGATGAAAGCCACTATCTAAATCAAGTGGACTGTATGGTAATCTGGTGCAATAAAAACTCTCTCACTCTGAATGTAAAAAAGACCAAAGAAATGATATTTGATTTTAAGAGACAGAAATCTGTATGTTCACCTATTGTAGTTCTGGGAGAGGAGGTAGAAATAGTGAACGAATATAAATACTTAGGAAATTACCTAGATAACATTCTTAACTGGTATACAAATACAAAAAAATTATTTTCTAAGTGCAATCAGCGCTTATTTCTCCTCCATAAACTCAAACTATTTAAAGTAGACAAGGACCTCATGTTGTCCTTCTATCGTAGTATGATCCAGTCCATGATCACTTTCAGTTTCATTGCCTGGTTTAATAGTCTGACAAACCAAAACTCAAAAAAGCTCCAGCAGATTACGAAGTATGCAGCTAAAGTTATTGGGGCTGATGTAGATGATGTGACTAGTGTGTGTCAGAGGGCAATGCTAAAGAAACTGGAAATCATCTCAACTGATGACAGACATCCATTACATGTAGAACTAAACTTCAGTAAATCAGGAAGGATAGTTGCTTTGAAAACCCACACAAATCACTCCAGAAACTCCTTTCTTCCTAGTGCCATACGACTTTTCAATAAGAAATATCGGAGATAATGTTTAAGGTTTTGATATATATTCTGTTACCTTTTTTTTTTTTTTTGGTATAAATATGTTTTATCTAACTGCCTTACCTTAACCTTTCTTATTTCTATTTGTCTGTTTTATTTCATTCTGTCTGTTATTAGATGCAACTGAGAAGGCAAATTTCATGTTTTCCTGTGTAAACATGACTAAATAAAGAAACCTAACCTAACCTAACCTAACTGTTACAAAAATAAGTAATAAGCAAAATTGTGATAACAAACTGTTGAAATGTCTACAAAATTTAAAAAAAAAACGCTCCATCTTTCAATCTAACCAATTATCTGAAGGCACCTGAATGTTATGCAGTGCCTACTTTTTCTTACTTGTTGAAAATTGTAAAAGTCACTTAGTGATAACACTCATAAGAAAAAGCTATATGCAAAATTCATGATTACCGGTTGCTTAATTGACAACACATTTAAAAGACAATGAAAGTCATCCATTGATTAACAAAAGGAACCAAAAATGGGACTCACAATGAAAAATACGTATGTTCATTGTCCAGAGTGCATAAAACAAAAGAGTCTCTTTTAAATTTGTGAACTTATAATTCATGCTATACTGTACTGATGTTTTAAATAAATAGTAAGACTGATAGAAGCAAATTTTTTAAACCAACTGGTGAAGGATGGGAAACTAGACAAGCACAACTGGTGTTCCATTTGGTAGAAATCACCAGTCTAATTCACGACTACCATAAGTTTACCTCTTAACTAGCTTTCCAATGGCTGTTATTACAGGCATTGTATCAGGTGAGATACATTCAAGTGGGACTGTATTTGAGCGTGAGAAAGGTGCTATATAAATAAAATGTATTATTGTTATTATTATTATTGCATGCGGTGGGTTGGCATCCTGCCCAGGATTGGTTCCCTGCCTTGTGCCCTGTGTTGGCTGGGATTGGCTCCAGCAGACCCCCGTGACCCTGTGTTCGGATTCAGCGGGTTGGAAAATGGATGGATTATTATTGCATTCTGATTTTTACATCACAATAATGTGTCCATTGCTGTTGGTTTTTGTGCTAGTCACTTAAACAGCAGATAACATTTCACCATACACACGTGTAACTAAAAAAACACACAGATAAATCAGTTTTTATTTCACCTGATTATTGTCACCTGATTTTGTTCTGTTTGGAAACAGAAAATGTATGTATATTTATAGTTTTAACAAAGCCTACAACAACAGAGCCTGACCTTAACCACAGCATAGACTGGCTTCTTTGGACACAGGTGCCAGATGGTTTTGCTTACTTTCCCTCAGTGGCTTATTCGCATATCTGCAGTGACACAGCCGTTAGCTCAAACTGGACTTCTGGCTTTCTCTCTGTAAGCTTTGTGGGTTGACAAGTAGCTAACATGATGTCAGAGACCTGTTTCCTGCCTGTTTGTTTTACCACAAGCAGATGTTATGTTTCTCAAAAGTTTTGCAGTTCTTCATAATGCACATACAACTCTTTATGAACTAATTGTTTTTTTAAAACTATTTTGAAAATTAGGATGATTTCATTTAATTATACAGTAAAGATTCCATCCATCCACCCATTTTCCAACCCGCTGAATCCGAACACAGGGTCACGGGGGTCTGCTGGAGCCAATCCCAGCCAACACAGGGTGCAAGGCAGGGAACCAATCCCGGGCAGGGTGCCAACCCAATGCAGGACAACAGTAAAGATTTTCCCTTCAAAAAATAAAGTATACTGTTGTAATTACACCACAAAAACAAACGTTACTACATTTTGTTATGTTGTTGCTTTGAATTACTGTACATACGCCTAGTGTGCTTTGTAAAGCACTCAGTATTATTATTGTCTGAGAAAATTGCTATGTAAAATAATGTTTGGTTAAATGATTGATTTATGGATAAGTAATACAGCCAAGTCTCATCAAGTGCAGGCAATGAATAGAATTAAACATTGGATTCCTTTCTTCTTCTTCTTTTGGCTGCTCCCATTAGGGGTTGCTACAGCGGATCATCTTCTTCCATATCTTACTGTCCTCTGCATCTTGTTCTGTTACACCCATCACCTGCATGTCCTCTCTCACCACATCCATAAACCTTCTCTTAGGCCTTCCTCTTTTTCTCTTGCCTGGTAGCTCTATCCTTAGCATCCTTCTCCCAACATACTCAGCATCTCTCCTCTGCACATGTCCAATCCAATGCAATCTCGCCTCTCTGACTTTGTCTCCCAACCTTCCAACTTGAGCTGACCCTCTAATGTACTCATTTCTAATCCTATCCATCCTCGTCACACCCAGTGCAAATCTTAGCATCTTTAACTCTGCCACCTCCAGCTCTGTCTCCTGCTTTCTGGTCAGTGCCACCGTCTGCAACCCATATAACATAGCTGGTCTCACTACCGTCCTGTAGACCTTCCCTTTCACTCTTGCTGATACCTGACTGTCATAAATCACTCTTGACACTCTTCTCCATCCATTCCACCCTGCCTGCACTCTCTTTTTCACCTCTCTTCCACAATCCCCATTTCTCTGTACTGTTGATCCCAAGTATTTAAACTCATCCACCTTCGCCAACTCTACTCCTTGCATCCTCACCATTACTGACCTCCCTCTCATTTACAAACATGTATTCTGCTTTGGTCATACTGACCTTCATTCCTCTCCTCTCCAGAGCATATTTCCACCTCTCCAGGATTTCCTCAACCTGCTCCCTACTATCGCTACAGATCACAGTGTCATCAGCAAACATCATAGTCCATAGGGACTCCTGTCTAATCTCGTCTGTCAACCTGTCAATTAACATTACAAATAAGAAAGGGCTCAGAGCCGATCCCTGATGTAATCCCATCTCTACATTGAATGCATCCGTCACTCCCACTAACCTCACTACTGTCACACTTCCCTTATACATATCCTGTACAACTCTTACCTACTTCTCTGCCACTTCCAACTTCTTCATACAATACCACAACTCCTCTCGAGGCACCCTGTCATATGCTTTCTCCAGGTCCACAAAGATGCAATGCAACTCCTTCTGGCCTTCTCTATACTTCTCCATCAACATCCTCAGAGCAAACATCACATCTGTAGTGCTCTTTCTTGGTATGAAACCATACTGCTGATCACTAATCATCACCTCACTTCTTAACCTAGCTTCCACTACTCTTTCCCATAACTTCATGCTGTGGCTCATCAATTTTATCCCCTTGTAGTTACTACGGCTCTACACATCCCCCTTATTCTTAAATATTGGCACCAGCACACTTCTTCTCCACTCCTCAGGCATCCTCTCACTTTCCAAGATTCCATTAAACAATCTAGTTAAAAATTCCACTGCCATCTCACCTAAACACCTCAGTGCTTCCACAGGTATGTCATCTGGACCAACGGCCTTTAAATTTTTCATCCTCTTCATAGCTGTCCTTACTTCCTCCTTGCTAATCCGTTGCACTTCCTGATTCACTATCTCCATATCATCCAACCTCTTCTCTCTCTCTAGTTCTCTTCATTCATCAGCCTCTCAAAATACTCTTTTCATCTGCTCAACACACTCTTCTCCCTTGTGAGTATGTTTCCATCTTTATCCTTTATCACCCTAACCTGCTGCATATCTTTCCCAGCTCTGTCCCTCTGTCTAGCCAGTCGGTACAGGTCCTTTTCTCCCTCCTTAGTGTCCAACCTTTCATACAACTCATCATATGCCTTTTCTTTAGCCTTCACCACCTCTCTCTATACCTTCCGCCTTATCTCCTTGTACTCTTGTCTATTTTCTTTATTTTTCTGACTATCCCACTTCTTCTTTGCCATCTTCTTCCTCCTTATACTCTCCTGTACTTCCCCATTCCACCACCAAGTTTCTTTTTCCTCCTTCCTCTGTCCAGATGTCACACCAAGCACCCTTCTTGCTGTCACCCTTACTACATCTGCTGTAGTTTCCCAGCTGTCTGGTAACTCTTCACTCCCACCCACTGCCTGTCTCACCTTCTCCCTGAACTCAATCTTACAGTCTTCCTGTTTCAAATTCCACCATTCCTTTATAGTCACAAAATAATTTTAAGCAATGACTTTGATAAATACAAACTTGGACCTGCTTCAATCATTTCTTTGTTTTCCCTTCTAACAGAGTGCTGGTTGGGGATTTGGGCATTATTATGTCAGCCTGACCAGCATGTCTCAACCTTTTACGTTCTCGAGATCCAGTTTTACCTTACGTTTAATATCAATAAACAGGCAGTAATTGAAGAGCAGGGGAAGAGCAGTAGGAGTCCCCTTGGTAAAATTAGACTATAGTAGATTAGATACACTTTGGTAATCCCAAGGGGAAATTTCAATGCACAGAGCAGTAGGAACATAAAAAATAAGAATACAGTCTCATAGTGCACATAATATATCAATCAATAAATACATAAAACAATAAATAAATGTAGACTGTGCAGAAATTTGAAAATGAACTTAAAGAGTACATTGAGAGGAAGCATCATATTGCCCAATAACAGAGGGCAGAAAAGACCCCCAGAGAAGCTTCTTAGCACACTGTAATGGAATGAGCCTTTTGTCAAAAGTGCTCCAAGAGAGCGCCTGCTGGAGCAGATGGGGAGGATTTTTCATGATGGCATTCAGTGTTGCCATCTTCCTCTTTTCCACAACAATTTCTAGTGTGTCCAGGGCTTACCCTGTGATGGAGCAGGCTTTCCTGATAAGTTTGTTCAGGCACTGTGCTTCTTTTGAGCTGATGTTTCTTCCCCAGGAGACTGCAGTGTACAACACCACACTGGCTACTATGGTCCAGCAGCTTGCAGCACACACCAAAAGACCTGAGTCTCCTTAGCAAGTCCAGTCTGCTCTGGCCCTACTTATAGAGTGCCACTGTGTTGTCAAACCAGTGCAGTTTGTTGTTTATGTGAACCCCCAGGTACTTGTAGCCCTGTACCACTTCCATGTCCTCCCTGTGGATTGTGACTGGTCTCAGAGGCCTCCTGGTGAGTGCATTTGAAAGGCCCATGGAGGGGCTGAGGGTGGCAGTGGAAGTAGGACCTCCTATGTCAGAGGAATGCGGTTAGAAATAGCAGCAGCACTGTCAGTTGTGAACTAATGCAGTGCTGTAAATTTAACCAATGGCAGCTTTTGTTACCTTTTCTAAATAAAGCTGTTATTTTCATACATTATGCTGTATCCTTCTCCAGCACTGCTATTTCACTTAATTTTTTCTTTGTTACCACCACATTCATTTATTCTTTTGCTTCATGACTAGTGATGGTGAGCCCAGGATTGGGGTATTTGAGAGAGAGAGACACACACAAAGAAAAGGAGAGAAAAGAAATGAGTGATTTAGTGCAGCATCTTGAGCTGGGAAAGTAGGCAAGCCATTCCATGTGGTTGACAAGGACCACAACCCATAAAGAGAGGTCCAGAGAGTTACAGACTTTATTGCTTATTTTGTACTTTTGTGTTCTCCCTGGGTTCTTTATTTGTATGATGTGACCTCCTTGATATTATTCAAAAGTACTCTTCTCTAATCCAGCTTTATTCCAGTCTACCACACATGTCATTCTCCTATGTAAAAGTGAACACATTGTCTACCAGCAATGACATGGAGAGGGGCTGTCCACTCACTCATAAGTATTTATTCATTTGCTGAACCTGCCTACTTAAAGTCAAATGGAACTGAGATCTTATCTGGACTGAATTGGCTTTGTCAAGCTTTTCCTCTTTCATATGCTTTGTCAGGCATCCATTATCAGAAAAGATATTCAAGTGATACCAGAAAAAAAATAATAAAAATCACTCTGGAGCCACAATAGTGTTTCAAGTGTTGCCTGATAAAATAAAATAATGCAATGTAATGACATATTTTGGTATCTGAGAATCAGTTTGTATGGGGCCTGGTAAATAAATAAACTTTTACCTTGATTGTGTGACGGTACACTTACAGTATGAGAGTGATTGCTAAAAATTAATGGGCTGGTGAGAAATGGCTGTAGAAATGAATGAAAGAGGAGCTGGTCTCATCCATTATAGGAGATGGACATCTGAAGCAGAGCTCTGCTAGCAGCGGCTTTATTTTCCCACGTATTTCATATTGTTTAGAGGTATCCTGTATTTAACCCGACCAAGGAACTTCCACTATAATATACAAGCATGAGTAACAAGAAGAAAAGTCAGAAAGAACCGGAAAAGAAACTTAAAGCTGCTTCAAAGTCTGGACAGACATCCGGCCCGAGTGCAAGGTATGACCTCTCGAAGACTGACCTGGAACAGGCAGACGAATGCGCAGATCTCCTGGGACCCCGCTCCATTGTATTGTCTCCAGTCGAGAGTGAAAATGGGAGCGAAGGTGCAAGTGATACAGATCGTGCTGGATCGACGATTTCTGAGGATCATTCGAGACTAGAAAAGGCCCTGCAGGATGTGCTCTCATCTACTCATCGCGAGCCCGCAGCACCTGCTGTAACAGGAGCTGCATTTCCACTCACGGAGCACAAAATCCGAAGCGAACTGTTCGAACTGAAAGAGATGATTGCTACACTGGCTGCCGCCATGGCTACGGCCATAAATGAGCTTAAGAAGGATAACAAGAAGGCTAACAGTGAGCTTAAGAAGGATATCATCAAGATTAAGGATAACAAAGACCGGGAAATGCGTCTATTTAAACGTTTTGACGTGAACTTTAAAGGCATGTTGGAGAAATTAGAAGAACACATTGAAGAAAATAGATCCAAACTAAAAATGCTTGCTGACCAGATTGATGACGTTACAGATCAGCTGTATGACGTTAAGCAGGCATTCATAGCTCGAGCTGAAACAGCGGAACAATTGGCGTCTAACGCCGATGAAAAAGCTACAGCTGCAAATTCAGAATGCAAACAACTTGGAGACAGACTTGCGGCCCTGGAAGATGGGTACAGAAGAAATAATATAAGAATTGAGGGTATACCTGAGAACCGAGAAAGCTCAAGCCCAGTGAAATTTGCAGTAGAATTACTGTCTAAAATAATTGGAGATGATTTTAAACTCGCCATTGAGATAGCAGCTGCTTATCGCACATACAGATCAAGTACCTTTAAACCTAGGTCTTTTATTGTCCGCTTCGAGCGACTACGATGTAAGCTTGATGTGATGGCACTTCTCAGACACGCAAGAGATTATATTTGAAAATAATCTTATTTGTATTTTCCCCGATTTCTCACCATTAACAGCTGCAAAACGTGCAGCCTACTTTGACATTAAAAAGTTGCTACAGAAAGCCGATATCAAATACAGCCTCTTGTATCCCGCCAAACTGAAAGTGGAAGTTCAACATCAATATTATATTTTTTCATGCAAGGAAGAAGCTGAAAAGGAACTAAAGAAGCTGTTTCCAACACTCTTTTGAAAGTTAATAAGGAGCCGTATTCTATCAAGGCATGGGAAGGACCTATCATCCGCTCTCGGATACACTTTTAAAGAGACTGGTATTATAATTATATTTCCTTTTCTTTACTTGTACATTATATGTTTATGTCTTAATTATGGTTATAGACGTTAGTGTGGAAGTAATCAAAGTAGGATTTGTTTTTTTTTTGTTTTTTTCTACCTTAAAGTAGAAAAGTACTCTTGGTTTATTGCTATTTCTACTATTACATTACTATTACATTTATACTATTACATTATACTATTACATTATACTATTACATTAGGAATTACCATGTTTATCCTAGACTACTTTTTAAAATCATTCCCAGGGTTCATTCTTTTTTTATCTTAATATCTTAAAATTGCTGAAGATTATTTTAAGCTTAAAGACTGTTAATGATTATATTTTCGGCAGATAGTATTAAGAATTCAGCTGCAATAGATATCTCTTGTTTTAATTCTCTAACGCCGCTGCGGGGTGGGGTTTGTATTGTTTTGGATGTGCTCTGTCTCTTGGTATGTCAGAGGACCGGGACATCGCGAATGTGGGATCAAGCCTCATGTGGGGAGGCAAAATGGGGGGATAAAGGGGGGAGAAAAGGAGAGCAGGCTATATCTAATCTATTCTTCTAATCCCTATAATTATAAATATCAATGCAACAATAGACTAAAATGCAATAACTCATGGGGAATTTTGAAATTAAGATTAAAACTGCCTCACTACCAGTTAAGACTATAAAATGACATTAAAAACTCAGAATCAATGTCTCCATGATGGGACAGTTAACTTTGTGAGCTGGAATGTTAAAGGCCTGAATCACGAATTAAAGAGAAAGAAAGTATGCTCTCACCTAACAAGCTTAAACGCTAAAATAGTATTTTTACAGGAGACCCACTTACTAAGCAAGGATCAGTTCAGACTACAAAAAGACTGGACTTACCAAATGCTCCATTCTAGCTTTATAAAGAAAACTAGAGGGGTGGGAATTCTCATACATAGAACAGTTCCATTTGTAGCATCAGATGTAGTATCGGACCCTGAAGGCAGATATGTGATGGTCATGGGCAACTTATATAACAGTAAAATGATTTTGATAAAAGTTTATGCACCCAATGTCGATGATAAGGAATTCATGCAAAATCTATTTGCATCCATTCCCAATTTGAACACTCATAAAATTATAATGGCTGGGGACTTTAATTGTGTTTTAAATCCACTCTTAGATAGGACTCCTGTGACAGGGGGGACAACATCTAATACTGCAAAGACAATTACAGTTTTTAAATGACCACAACTTATCAGACCACTGGAGGTTTCTTAACCCAAACTCAAGAACATATTCATTCTACTCACCAGTGCATTATAGCTACTCAAGAATTGATTATTTTTTTATAGATAATAATTTCCTGCCTACGATTAAATCATGCAAATACGACACAATTGTTATCTCCGACCATACCCCTCTAGTCTTGGAGCAAAAATCATTAAGCCCCTCACACTCACCTCGCAGATGGCGCCTTAACCCTCTTCTGTTGGCAGACGAGAACTGCACAGAATTTATATCCAAACAAATCAGCTTCTTCCTAGAGACAAACACGCCCACAGAGGTTTCTGTAGGAACACTCTGGGAAACTCTAAAGGCCTTCTTAAGAGGACAGATTATTTCATATCTTTCCCACAGAAATAAATTAGAAACCAAGAAAGTGTCAGAGCTAAGAAGCGAAATTACTAGAATAGATGAAGAACAAGCCAGGCGTCCAAGTGAAGCTCTCCACAGGAAAAGGCAGGCCCTGCATACAGAACTTAACATCTTAACAACTAAAGAAACTGAACAACTTATTTATAAGTCTAGACAGCATTACTATGAACACGGAGACAAAGCTAATAAGCTTTTAGCCCAACAAATTCACAAACAAGAAGTTCGCAATGCAATACCAGTAATCACCAACACGAACGGAGAAGAAATTATTGACCATAAAAATATAATGCACGCATTTAGAGATTATTATAAATTCTTATATTCTGCTGAGCTCAAAGAAGACAACACACAATCTAATGCATTTCTGGATACATTACTGACACCACAAATAGATGCTTTAAGTGCTGAGGAACTGGATAAACCTCTTATGCTAACAGAATTACTAGATGCTATAAAGTCACTTTAAAGCGGGAAATCAGCAGGCCCTGATGGTTACCCCGTAGAATTTTATAAGAAATTCTCCACTCAGCTAGCTCCCCTCTTATTGGCAACATTTACAGAAGCTAGAGACAACCAAATACTACCTCAAACATTTCGTCAAGCATTAATCACCGTCTTTCCTAAACAAAATAAGGACTTGTTACAATGTGCATCATACAGACCAATTTCACTCCTGAATAATGATGTTAAGGTACTCTCAAAAATTCTAGCTAGAAGGATGGAGAAAGTGCTGCCCTCGGTAATATCACAGGATCATACTGGATTTATTAAAGGCTGACACCTATCTTCCAATCTCTGACGCTTGTTTAATGTTATTTATTCACCAGCAAAATCAAACACCCCAGAGATATTACTATCATTAGACGCAGAAAAAGCATTTGATATGATCGAATGGAAGTACCTTTTCACTGCATTGGAGAAATTTGGGTTTGGCCCAAATATTTGTGCACGGATCAAACTACTGTATACCAATCCAGAAGCTTCAGTTTGTATTAATATCATCTGCTCAGACTACTTTAAACTAGAACGTGGTACCAGACAAGGATGTCCCTTGTCGCCACTGCTGTTTGCAATCGCCATTGAACCACTGGCGGTTCACTGCCGAAATTCTTATCAGATAAAGGGGATTGTCAGAGAAGGACTGGAACAGAACATTTCTCTATATGCAGATGATATGGTTTTATATATATCGGACCCAGAAAACACTGTCCCTGCTGTTTTAACAGCACTAACAGAATTTCAAAAGATATCTGGTCTTAAAATTAATCTGAATAAAAGTATACTCTTTCCAGTGAATTCACAAGCATATAATATTAGATTGGACACCCTACCTTTTACCATAGCAGATCAGTTTAAATACCTAGGGGTAAATATCACAAGTAAACATAAAGCTCTTTATCAACAAAATTTTGCCATCTGTATGGAAAAAATTAAGCAAGACTTGCATAGATGGTCAACCCTTCATCTCACTCTAGGCGGAAGAATTAACGTTGTTAAGATGAATATCCTTCCTAAACTTCTTTTTTATTTCAAAACATTCCAATATATATCAATAAATCATTTTTTAAACAGATAGATTCAACAATAACCTCATTCATTTGGAACTCAAAACACCCACGTATCCAAAGAGCGACCCTACAAAGACCTCAGGCAGAAGGTGGCATGGCTTTACCTAATTTTCAGTTTTACTACTGGGCAGCAAACATACAAGCCATAAAAACCTGGACACAAATATATGAACATACACAGGCTTGGTCCGCAATAGAAATAAAATCCTGTAGTACTTCTTTATACTCCCTGCTCTGCTCTCCAATAAATGCAAGTTATCGCAAATATACTAATAACCCAATTGTGGTTTACTCACTCAGAATATGGAACCAACTTAGAAAGCATTTTAAGATGGAAAATCTTTTATCTGTGGCACCTCTGCAAGAGAATCACCTCTTTCAACCCTCGCAAACATATCCAGTTTTTAATACCTGGAAAAGTTTTGGGATTAAAATGCTAAGAGATCTTTATATAGACAACATATGTGCATCTTTTGAACAATTACGTTCAAAATTCAACCTCCCAGCTACACATTTCTTTCACTATCTTCAAATTAGAAATTTTGTTAAACAGAAATTGCCCGATTTTCCCCACCTCGCACCCTCCACAATGCTGGAAAAAATACTGCTCAATTTCGAGGAATTAAACACCATTTCCGCATTATATAAAATCCTATTAGAGTCCCTACCTTTCAAAGATCCAAGAGGACATTGGGAAGAAGATCTCTTAATCAATATATCAGAAAAGGAGTGGAAGGTAGCAAAGCAGAGAATTCACTCGTGCTCCATATGCGCAAAGCATAGAATTATTTAACTAAAAATTATTTATCGAGCTCATCTGTCTCGCTTAAAACTGTCCAAAATGTTTCCAGGGCAAGATCCAACTTGCAAACACTGCAACCAAGCTCCTGCCTCACTGGGTCACATGTTCTGTGCCTGCACCAAACTAACATCATTTTGGACCAAAATATTTAAGTGCCTTTCAGACAGCCTTGGGGTCACAATCCCTCCTAACCCATTAACAGCTGTGTTCGGTGTTCTTCCAGACGGACTTGAAGTGGAGAAGGACAAGCAAATGGTGATTGCATTCGCTACACTTCTGGCATGCAGACTTATTTTGTTAAATTGGAAGAATCCTAACTCTCCTCTGATAAGTCAGTGGGAAACCGATGTTTTATATTATTTGAAATTGGAAAAAATCAAATTCTCAGTTAGAGGATCTGTACAAAATTTTTTCAAAACCTGGCAGGATTTAATCAATATTATTTTAGAATAAGAGAAATAACTATTACCGCATTTAATTCCCTTCTCCATCTCTTATTTACATGTATATTTATTTCTCCCTTTCTTTTGTTTATTGTTGCCTTATTAAAAAGCCCTAAGCAATTCTCCTTTGGCTAAGCTCTCCTTCTCAGGGGTGGGGTTTGAGTTGTCTTCAATTTTGTTTGGTTATAAATTGATCTATTTGTATGGAATAATTAAAATAAAAATTAATAAATAAATAAAGAGAAAAGCCAAGCAAAATGACACCTTTTATTGGCTAACTAGAAAGATTACAATATGCAAGCTTTCGAGGCAACTCAGGCCCCTTCTTCAGGCAAGATGTAATCATGGCCTGAGTTGCCTCGAAAGCTTGCATATTGTAATCTTTCTAGTTAGCCAATAAAAGGTGTAATTTTGCTTGGCTTTTCTCTACATTCATAATGGCTAACACGGTACAACACCCTAGTACTATAAATAAATAAAAAAACAGAAATGAATGAAAGATGATATGACACCTCATAAGTGGAAATGATGATGCTGAAGGAGAAGTGGTAATGACTTAAAATGTTCACCACAATGCTTACCTCACTAGTACAACTGGAATTTACACCTGTTAACCTCCACTTTTTGGCTATATAGTCAAGAGAGAAACTGGACTCTTTTTTACAGAGAAAGTAGTATTTATATAGGTCTGTCTGAGCAAATTTTTTGGTTTTAATATATTGTATTTGTGCTCCAAACAAGATATCAAGGCTTGTTAAATAGTGTAGGTGACATAAGATATTTGCTTAGGGCCATACATGAGATTGTTTTATTCTTACTATTAAAGCTGCTTGAAAAATGTCTAATTAAATTACTGGAATCACATATTCATTAGTTCAGATATGTTAGCTTTCAGCATACCTGGCATTTTGACTTAGGATATAAATGATCTACAAAATACAGTATATATTCTGCATATGTATATATTCAACAGCATTGTTCCTGATTCTTTCAAATTCACATTGTTAGACATTTATTAATATGTCAGATTTAAACGTGAATGTTTTAAGAATTCTAGCCGGAAAAGACTGGAAACTTTATTGACTGGTTTCAGATGTACCATTTCTATGTAATGTTTTCAGTAAACTGTGATCTCACTACTCAGATCTATAAAAATAAGTATCAGAGCAAAGAAACAGCCATAACCTTTGCATTTCATTATATTCTCGTCTGCAGAAAATGCTTCAGAATTAAGTGCTGCTTTTGACACAGCTGACCACAGCATTGTACTATATAAAATTCAGAATCAGTTGGATTGTAAATTTTTTATTTCTGTCTTAACACATCACAGATGAATATCGTTCCTGCCAGCAGTTAGATTTGATGTCTCTCTCAGAGTCTAGTGCTAAGACCAATATTTTTCTCCATTTAAATACTAGCATTATTTGATATATGTTGGACCCATTACCTTTTATATGTATACTAACAATACCCACCTATATTTATCAGGTAAATTGAATGATACTTGATTTCACAATTATTTTGCTGATTTTTTTCTAACTTTTATTGAATTTTTTTAAAGCATGTAACATTTCATACAATCAAGTCGAATTTTAACAAAACTAAATTCAATTCAACCCTCACCCATGAGAAAGAGAGAAAGGCCAACAGTCCAAAGTAAAACTTTTGAGATTAGCATAGAGGGAAAGGAGTTTTTCTCCCCAATATAAGAGTTTATTCTAAAATATTATTGATTAGTTCCTGCCAGGTTTTAAAAAAAGTTTTGAACAGATCCTCTAAGAGAAAATTTGTTTTTTTTTCCAATTTCAAATAGTATATAACATCAGATACCCACTGACTTAACTGAGGTGGGTTAGGATTCTTTCAGTTTGTTTGTACTTCTCCACTGTAAGCAATTCTGAGAGTACACCAAACAGAGCTGTTAATGGATTATGAGGGATTGTGACATCAAGGCTGCCTGATAGGCATTAAAATATTTTGGTCCAGAATGATGTTAATTTGGTGCAGGTCCAGAACATGTGGCCCAGTGAGGCCGGAGCTCGATTGCAACATTTGCAGGTTGGATCTTGCCCTGGAAACATTTTGGACAATTTTAAATGAGATAGATGTGCTTGATAAAATAAATTAAGTTGAATAATTCTATGCTTTGCGCATATGGACCTAGAGTGAATTTTGTGTGTTGCTACCTTCCACTCCTTTTCTGAAATGTTGAGTAACAGATTCTTTTCCCACTGTACTTTGGGATCTTTAAAAGGAAGGTACTTACTGATTTAGATAGGTATGACAATACAGTAGATACAAGACCTGGTATACCCTCATCTTGAGTCGGTCTTTCAAGTCATCCAGGTGTCTGCTTGAAACATCCCATACACAAGTATTTTTACTAGAAAAAAACACTGATAAAAGAAAATATAATGTGCTCAGATATGCCGGAACTTTTGAATTGAAGACCCATCTCCCATCATTACATTTATATTTACAGTGGTGAGGCACAACTGGAGTACCTCAGGATTATTTAATGGCAGGCCATGAAACCTTCTGCTTGTTGAAGCTTCTCAGATATGGACAAATCTGAGGCCTACTTTCATCCTGATATTGCTCTCACTCGCTTTTCTTTAGCTTTAATCTTTAGTTGTAGTCGTCTCTCAGTGAACTTTGCTCCATTGATATCACATGAAACGCAATGTTAGCAAGTGAATAAGATGTTACTGGGCTTGACTTGTGACCATTAGATGGGGTGGGTGGGTCTTCAATTCAAATGCTCGGGATATCTGGGTGTATTCCATTTTAGTTTGGTTTTCCAAAAGTAATTTATTTAACAATATTTTAGTAAAAATAAATGTGTTTTGAGACATTGTGTGCATTTCACATGTGGATTATGCAACACGATTCGTGAAATTATTTTCATGGAAATTTTCATATTAATTGCTGGTGCCCAATGATGGTCACTATAGTCTTCTATTCGATCAGCTACTTTGTTTTTGTCTAAGTTCTACATTAAATCATCAGATTCAATTTTTTTTCTTGGCCATCACTATAAACTACATGGGGTACGTAATATATAAAAAATATAATTTTTTGGCGGAGTATTCCTTTAAAGAAGTTATCTATTAAGTTTCCTGAAATGAGTCTGCCATCAGCCCATAAATATTTGCAGCCAATATTTCACCAGACATAAGTGATGTGGAGTAATTACCAAGGTTGATTTTTAATTAAAAAAGTAAAGAAATAAAGTCGTCTGTGTCATTCTATTATAAAATAGGATCTGTACTGTTATTTTCAGGCAATTTACAGTTTTTTTCTTCATACTGCAGTTTCTTCCTGAAGGCCTACACCTGACATGCAGAAGTCACACAGGAAATGCACATTTACTGCAAGTGCTGCTTCTTTATTCTCAGAAAGCAAAACTAATGATAAAGATCAGCTCACACTGAAAGAGTTCCTAAAATATGTTTTTTTCTGCAGTGCAACAACCCATAATATTAGCAAAATTACAATATTATGCTTTCCTTCTTTACTGAAATCTAGTCAGCCCAATTCAATAAAAGAGAGTATAACCCAGTGACAGCATGAACAAGGACATCAGAGATGCACTCAAACAGTGACCTGGCCAGACTTTACTAACGTCAATAAACCACCACCAACAGGGGGGCTCTGTGCCTCAATATAATGGATGGTGCACAGGTAGTTAAATAATGTGAGGTTGTAAGTCTAGATGTTGAACACTGGGAGTTGACAAAGTTTAAATCTAGACTCCCCTAAGCCATTAGGTGACACTAAAGAGACTTGGTAACTAATGTGGGGTTGCTGGCTCCTCTTGGTTATGGACAAGTAACCAAGGAGTTACCTGGCCTTTTAAGAGAAGGCTGACCTTCAGGATTACAAAAGCATATTCTACCAAGATGTCTTTGGGAGCTCCCCATGCAATTCCAGACTCTGAAAGTGATAGCTGCGTTCCCTCATGAATCATTTTCTGGCTGTAGATTAAAAGCACCTCCTGGTTAACAGACTAGAGAGTATGGTGCCAGAACAGAGTTGGCAAGGACTCAGCTGACAGGGTAGAAAAGGCAGAGGGAGTGAGCAGGAGTAGATATATAAAGGGCTCAGCCTGATGGGAAAGTGCTTTAAGAAGGCTTGAACTCTGCAAAGGTAGGCAGAAGACAAGTTTTCATTTCATTTGTTTTTATGTTCTGTATTTCCAAATGGGGTGGAACTGTGGTGTAGTGGTATTGCTGCTGCCTTGCAGTCTTCCCTGCGAGGAGTTTGCGTGTTCTTCCTGTGTCTGCCTGGTTTTTATCCCACTGTCAAAAGACATGCAGGTTAGGTGAATTGGTGACACTAAATTTGCCTTATTGTGCGTTTAGTGTGTGTGTTCACCCTACAATGGACTGGGTTTATTCCTGCCTTGTGCCCTATGCTAGCTGGGATAGGCTTCAGGCCCCTGTGATCCTGTCGTGGATTAAGCGGGTAAGAAAATGACGTGACATATTTCCAATATAGTGTACCCTTCTGTTATTATTTATTTCTGTAAAAAAAAAATCTTTTTTTGTATTTTGGCCTTTTTGGCTTAATATATGGCCCAATGTCAATTCAAGTGTGCATTCTATTGGTAATGATATCCGTTCATTTTGAAGCCCACCTCATCAGTTTAATTATTGCATGGAAATGGAACCTAAAATGGTGAAGTTTGGCGTAAGGCAAAAATTAACTCGAGGCAGGATGCCAAATAACCTGTTGTGCACATCTTAGGTTGTGGGAGAAAACTGGAGCACATGGAGGAAAACACACACACATACAAGACAACAGGGAGAACATTCAAATCTCATACAAAGAGTGACGAGGCTGGAAGTGAAACTCAATATGACACAGTATGTCACAGCACAAACAAACTCTAAACACAGGGCAGAGACCCTCATGTTTGGCCATTTTAGAATTGCCACTTTATCTAACACATACATGTTTGGTAACGTTTACTGCAAAAAGAAGTGAACATAGAAAATGATGTGAATGTGAATAATGTGAATTTCCCCTTGGGATTAATAAAGTATCTATCTATCTATCTATCTATCTATCTATCTATCTATCTATCTATCTATCTATCTATCTATCTATCTATCTATCTATCTATCTATCTATCTATCTATCTATGATTGAATGAATGAATGGATTGGTAGTTATCACTTACTACAACAGATCTTTGGGCATAAGGAATACTGATGCTATATAGTTATTATTTTACTTTGTTTTTACATAGTGCTATAATCATCACCAGATTGTGTTAAAGCTTTAAGGAAGCATTTCTTCCTTGTGCATTTTATTTCATAAAGTGACAAAACATTTTATCCTGTTTTTATTAGCTCTAAGGATACCGTTGTGACAAAAGATGTATAAACTGCCACTGCAAATGGCTGTTATGTCAGTAGATAAATAAACTGCCTTTACACAGCTTATATTAGAATTTAATCATTTCAGTCACCTTACCTCCAAACTGATGCTTCAAAGTCTGTCCAACAAAGCAGATTCCTGATTTCCATTCAGCTTATAGTCAGAAGGATCATTATTGAGAATGTATTATTATCAACAAAAACGTTTTGTCCATTTATTGTAAGTTTCACTTGACGATATTGCTACTTTAAATCTATGAATCTGATTAATTAATTCAAATTAAAGACCTCAGCCAGGGGCTGCATGTTGACAATATGATTAGCACGCTACCTCACTGCTCCAGAATCCTAGGACTGAACCCAATCTGCTTTCTGCCCTTGTGAAATTTGTTATGTCCTCTCCACATTTTCCTCCCACATCCTGAAGTTGTGTATGTTAGAGTAAATTAAATTGGCCAAATATGAGCAAGTGTGGAGTGTATGTGTGTGCTAGTTTCTCCCATAATGCACTATCACCCAGTGCAGAGTGGGATCCTACCTTGTACCCAGTGCTGCTGGGAATGAGCTCCAGTCCCTTAAACTGTAGATAAGTGTGCTATGCAATAAAGTATCCAGGTTTGGTTTCTAGTTTGTACCAACTGCTGCTGGGATCAGCTCTATTTATCTGCAATGCAAAAAGCAAGAATGGGAAATGGATTGATAGATTCCAATCATTAGACACCTCAACTATTATAATCTTAATCATAAAATAATAATTTGATATAGAAATAAATGATTACAATAATAATAAAGGACAGCAGATAAAATAATTATTGTTCATACTTCCCAGCTCCAATGTCTGTATGGAGCTTGTATGTTCTCCCAGTGTCTACATGAGTATTCTGATCTCAGCCCACAGATGTGTCAGGTTGCTTTTATAATTTTCATTGATGTAGCCATACCATAATTTTCCTTTAATATTAACTCATCTAACTAATAATACCAGTCCATTGCAATGGATGTCATGCATGCACAGGTGTTCTGGCTGGGATGGAACAAGGGTCCTAACCCAGCCAGGAGTCCAATGCAGTGGAAAGACCTGGGGAGACAAGAACATACGAGAACTTTCTCCCTCAAAACACTAGATGCAGCATCCCTGGATTAGGATTCCCACATGGATATCCACAGGGCATGCTGGGATCTGTAGTCCCATGGGGCAGCCTTGTTGGGTTCCATGGGGGCTGCCAGGGGACCTCCTGCCAGGATTCACAATCCATATGAGCCAGAAGCACTTCCAGCAGGCTGTGCTCTAGCACCGGAAGTCCTCCTGTGTCACAGATAAAAGGAGCCACTCTACTTCATCCGGGATAGTTGGAACCGGAAGTGGACGATAGACAAAGGTCACCTGGAAGGTTTGGAGGAAGAAAAGAGAGAAAAAGAATAAGAAGACGTTATTGTATTTAACAAGAAGCCTGTACTAAAAGGTGCTTGTATAAATAAATCCTTTGTTTAAACTGGGACTTGTGTCAGTGAGGTTGTGTCTGGGGTTTGGGGTGCTGCAACACTCCCTACTGGTGAAAACATCTTTTGCAGATGAATAGTGAGGAGTGCAAGTTCATACACCATTTGCATCACAAAAAAACTGAGTAAAATAAATAGGATGTTGGTACTGGGTGTGTCTTGATTGGCATCAGATCATTCTGACATCATCATTATCTGATAAAATACCGCAATATAGATTTAAAATTTGAGTAAACTTTAAAATGGGGGAAAAAATTTTTTTCTACTCTTAATGTTTTACTCTGGTTGTTGGCCTTGCTCTCTTTGTCTTGGGTGGATATTGATTTGAATTTAGTTTTGTCAAGTTTGACTGGCTTGTATGGAATGTTAATTGCTTTTAATAAATTCAATAAAATCAAGTTTAGAATGAAAAGGCTTTGAGGTGAAAAATTACAATCCACAATAACACAGGAAGAATGCACAGACTACACACACATTGTAACACAATGCTCTGGGGCTGTCTGGCATTAGCATGACCCACCATGCAGTCAGGTGTTTGCTAGAGAACAAGAGGTCATCAAGCAATAAAGAAAGGTTTTCTCCATACGTGTTCTTTCCACACCAGGACTCTTTGCTTCTTAGAAACAGGGACATTATAATTCTGGCTCCTTTTCTTGATGTGGAAGGAGCACACATAAGGATTTTTCAAATTTTGCACCAATAGGCAGTCTACTTCAGTGATGAGTGGGAAGATCAAGATACTACTCAGCCCCATTCTGATCAGCATAATGCCTTGCGCTTTATACATTCTTGATATCGATCTTCTTTCTTCTTTTTTTTTTCAAATGACTGTGGCTACCTTTAAGGCAGAAAATGGTATTAGATTTATTATACCTCTTTGCTAACTTGTACTGCACAACAGTAACTGTAAAAAGCTTGAACCGAAAATGCATAAAATACAATTGAAAAAAAAAAAGAAAAGGTAATGGTCTTCATTTTAATATAGAGAATAATGGGCTCTAACCTTCAAGCCCCTTTGCTAAACAGGATAAGGGGCTACACAAATAACCCGGAAACTAAGAACACTGCAGGGCCAATTGCTTTAGCCCTGGCAGTGGAAAACAGGCTTTAAAAACCTGGCACAAAGACAATTTCACATATTCCAATATTTTTGGGGGATAAGAAATTACACTGCGCATATTATGGAAGGTTTCTAAAAAATACTTAAGAAGACAAAGTTGAGAGTCTAGGGCTGTGCCCTACTGGCCTTTAATTCAGGAACACCACTGGTGAGTGAGTTGGGTGAAGGTGCTCTGTAATGGACTGGCACGTCCTCCAGGGTTGATTTCTGTTTTGTGCCTGATTTTGAAAATTAATGAAAATTACACAAAATAATTAAATCATCATCAGAGGTACTTATCATTGCCATTTTGTTAAGCATCAAATGTACATATTTGTCAATAAACGTCTCAATGGCAATTTTTTCAAGCCTATTCAGCTTACATGATGGCAGCAACATCTGAATCCAAGTTAAAAGATGCAAGCCAAACTAATATTAAGGGATATCTCAGAATGAACATATAATGTGTAAATATTATTCAGAGTGAGCATTCACTTAATATTTTAGGAATAAGTTATAAACAATAAATTAATTTTTTTGATTGGATTAGTTGATGATTACTTTATGACATGAATCAAAATTTTAAAAAAATGGAAAAAATAAAGAATTAGAATTAATATAATGTACCACTTACAAAACTTCATCATCTAATTCTGAGATCTGGGGGTTTGAGCAGAGCCTGTGCCTCAGAATCCATTGTAAGGAAGAAACCAACATTAGAAGAGTGCTAGTCAGTGCAGGGTCAGTTTAGAGTTTTTGGAATACAAGCACTGGAAAGAAAACAATCATGAGACCCAATGAGAATGGGATTTGAAACCAGGATGGAGGGCCTTTGAGGAATCAGTGCTAAGCACTGCACCCGCATGCCACCACAGAAGACTGTTTCAGGATAGAGTAATAATCTGTAAGACCGTGAGCACTGATATACTATGATTAAACAGGTTTAATTGGCTGTGTCTTTTTACAAAAGAGACTTTTAATCATATAAGTATCAACACAACTCCATTAATGGCTAATAGACCCAGTCAGTGACTGTAAAGAACAATTTGATTTGCCACCAAACCACTTAGCAACTCCACTTTGCTGTGTTACTACTAGTGAAGAATGCAGTCTGGTAGGCTGATGGTGGTGTGGCAAGTAGACCCCGGCTCAATTCCCCGATGAGTTATCCTCTCTGTGTAGCTTGTATATTCTCCCTCCAGAGATTCTGATGACCAGAAACACACCAAATACATGCGGTTAACATGGTGTGATAGTATGAATCTGGCATACCATTTGAAGCTGCCTGCCTTGTACCATTTCTCTTGGGATAGTCTTGGGCACACCACAAACCTTTGCTTGAAAGGTGTGATTATAAATGGATGGGGAGCTACAAAATATACAAAAAGGTGTAGGATGGTAAAATGGTATGAAGAAGTACCAGTGAGTGTACTAATAAGCTGAGAGAAGCACAAGCAAAATGACAGATGAACTGTTCAAAAAGCTCATGAAGGTGAAAGAAGCAATGGAAGGGTCATCAGTCACTGTGAGAAGAAACTCTTGCTGCATTGTTCTGTAGATTAAAAAATATCTCTGTTGACAGCCGTAGACTCCATTATCAGCCTTTTTAAAGGCAAAAATCTATATGCTATATCAAGAGGAATAACAGAGAGGACCATTTTATAACAAATGAAGACTGAAGTACAGAAATGTTTAAAAGTTTGGTTCAAGATTCAATAGGTTATAGAGCCACAAGGTGTTCCTGACAAGTAAGCCCTGTAGCAACTTGATTCAGATATTTTTAAGCATTATATTCAAGTCATAAGGAGTCAATTGTACAAAAAATAGCTCTTCTGGTGGGTTTGAGGCCAACACAACAATTCCATTATTTAAATCATCTTTTCTTGTGAAGAAAAAACAAATCAATACCAACAAATCTCATATATTAGCCAAAGCACCACAAAGGACAGACACAGTTGATTTAAGGAGAAACTACACTGATTAATGAGATCATCCACATCAATGTTGCAAAAAGCAAGAACTGGAAAATTGCTGCACTAATGTATTGTTGGAAGTAATTATTCAAAGCGTTTTGACATTAGATTACAGCAGTCTTTAAACTTATTTTTACTGTTGTTTTGATGTCCTATTTTTCCTTGTAAGTTATGCTTTTGGGTATTCTGACTCAGATTCTTCCAGTCCCTCAGTGACATGTATTTTTCTTAACTTCTTTTAAATACTATTCGGATTTTTCTTTTGTCTTTTACATTACTGTAATATAACATAACACTCCGTTTTTAAATCTGCTTAATATGGGGGTGGTACAACCTAAAAATCAATTGTGGACACGGTGCCAGTCCACCACAAGGCCCATTCAGGCAAACAGCTGAATGGGGTGATCATGATCTAACCTATCACACACACACATTTGGAGATGTGGAAAGAACACCCATGCAGACAAGGGAAGGACATGGAAATTTCACACAAACTGGACTCAAACAAAGGATGCTGATCACTGTGCCATATTGACTCACCAATATTGACATTATTTAGATGGTTATAGGATCATTGTAGTCACTAGCATGAGCCAAACAACATACAACATGCTGCCATAGCTTACAACACTATTTACCATCAGGAAACATACTATGTTAGGGTAAATGAAGTAAGTGGAGCAGTGAGTATAACTAATTTACCTCAAATTCACAATACAATACAAAGAAACTTTTTTTGTATAGTGCCCTTCGCTGAGTGCAGGTGCAGAACACTGTGAAAAATTATCTGTTAAACTACAAGTATAGATTATTCTAATTACTAAATACAGACTGCTAAACATATAAATTCAGATTTGCGAAGACACACAAACAACACAATAGAAACTGATTAAACTATGTGAATTTCCCCTTGGGATTAATAAAGTATCTATCTATCTATCTATCTATCTATCTATCTATCTATCTATCTATCTATCTATCTATCTATCTATCTATCTATCTATCTATCTATCTATCTATCTAAACATAAATGGAAACCAACAATATCTTTCCATTAATTAATTGATGACCTATGGCCAGATGACAACAGTTGAGCATAAAACTGAAGAAGGGAAAGTCAAAAAATAAAGTCAGAGTTCTGGAGATTTCAGCCAACTGGCCGCCTACCTCTCCTGGGTTTTCTATAGTGGAATCTGTGCTGGCTGTCCAATTATATAAGAGAATCATTCCATCTGATGAATCCCATGCTTCTGTATTGGAGATGACTTTTATGCAGAAGTGCAGCCTGAAGGTAGAGCAGTGGTACCAAGTGCCACATCCAGATACCGACAAGATAAATAGAGAAGAAGAGGGGCCTACTTGAGGCCTTTGCCCCCTGCTCGCTTCGCTCACCAACCCCATCCCCCCAAGGCCTGCCGCTCGCGGATATGCCTCTTCATTGGGAAGAAACACTACTTTTCCCTGATGGCAACATGAATTAGACAAACTACAAGTCTCTGATTTAAAGTTTAAATCTGAACAATATATTCAATCTCTTTTCGCTGTTCTGTTATTTCACCAAGTAATATTTTCCATTTGTTTGCGCTAATGCGATCTTTACTATCATTTTTTTGAGACTTTTCAAATTTTAGTACTTTCATTATCTCTAACCTGCTCTGCATGTGTATCGCGCCAATGTTTTTGAATTCTTTACGACGTTCTACTTTGTCATCTACTCTTTGTCTTTTATTTCTGGCCCCGGGTGTGGTTAAATCTCTTGGCACAAAGTATCTCTCTGAAAAATTCACATCTCGTCCCAGGCTAAAAAGTTTCGTCTCATCCCAGGATTTTTTTATTATAATAGGGAGATATAAGTATGTTTGTATATTTCTTACATTTCTCTAATAGAAATATATTCTCCTTAACACACATTACATTTATATAAAACTATTTACATTAATGCCCATAATATCATTTCCACCCAATGTGTGTAAAGAAACCCACATTTTACACAAAAATCTTTGCACAAATAACATATATTATTAACAAAAGTAAACACCCTTAGACAGCCATAGTGTGCAATGCCAATGTGCAATGTGTAGAGTGGACATTTGATTTTCAAAGAATGATGTTTATTGAGAACATTAAAGGAATTTTCCACACAAAAATAATCATTTCTTTACCTGTTACTTACCCTGTATTGTTTCTAGTTACAGCCAAGAAAAATTATTAACCTCACATTTTAACGGAGAACATACATTAATAAAATTACTGTCAATAAGCACCAATGCTAATCATCAAACAAAATCAAAACATTCATGGAAAATAGTCTCAAATCACTTGTGTCACATAATGCACATGCTAGGCATCATCTTATATACTCTAAATGTCCCAAATTTGTGTATTTCTGCTAAAATATTGGTAAATAAACCATTTCAAGAAAATCTTCTCCTGAACAAATTTGAAATATGTTGAAACAAGAAGAGCCACCTTCTCCTCTCATTCATTTGTCAGGAGTCCTGCCCAGTACTAACTCATTCATTGGCTACCATGGTCTTCATGTATAATCAATATTGTGGAGTGTGGTCTGCAAAGACATGTGCAATTAGAGAATAATAAGGAAAGAAAGGAGGAAGAAAACACAATCAGGTGGAAAATATGCCTTATAAATGTGTATATATGATGTGCTTCAACAGGCAATTCACCACTGCTGTTTCACAAACAGCTAATGAAAAACCCAGAAGTACTGAATTTGTGGCTTATTGATGAACAAATAAGAAGACATGCAGGTTTTCAATTCAAAAGTCTGATTCTGTTTAAATGCACTCCCGTTGTGTACTAGCAAATTTTTCCAGAATATTTTAGCCAAAGTATGCATGTTTGTAGCATACAACTAGATACCTAACATGTGGAATATTTGACACGAGTCATTTGAGATTTTTTTCATGTTGTGACATGTGAGTCCCTGTCTTGCACCCCAAAACACAAGGCTGAGTCTCAGTACTTTAGCAAAACCAGCTTTTATTCAGCTTATTTATTGTAGCGGGATCTACTACTCTCCTATACCCAGACACAGTAATCAGGCATGGTCATGGCCAAGTAATATTGTTCCCTGCATTTATAATGTTCCTTACATCACCCATCGATGACAGGTGCTTATAGCGTAACTGCTGTCAGCTCAGATTTGCTTTCGTGGAGAGCTGCTACAGCGCTAGGATGCTGCGGTTTCCCTGGCAACCAATATGCTGTCTTCCACAGATGCTGCGATTGCACTTCGAGACACTCTTTGGCGTGTTGTCCCATTTGGGGGAGTTCCAAAAGAGTTTAGAAACCTCACAATGTGTATTTTAATATGGTTTGCTGTTGTCCAGCATTGGTTCCCATTGACGCCTATTGTATCAGCAATTTTGTTACCATCGCTCTCCAGAAAAATGTGAGATTAATATTTTTTCTTGGCCATAACCACAAACAACTTAGGGTAAGTAATGTGGAAGAAATTTAACTGATATAAATAATCTCCCTGAAGAACCAGGCAGGAAGAAGATCCCTGCAGTTAACAGACACAGGGACCCCTTATTTATGAACTTGGCTTTACATAACAGATTTGCATATCTCAGTTATAATATAAAACAATACATCTTATTGGCCAAAAAAAACAGGCACCTTGATAATACTTCACCGATTTGTTAAATCACAAAAATCACATGCTGTACACTTTATCTCCTTTATTCTAATTGGTTAAAGTCCATTTTCATACAGGGCCTTCAAACCTTCGCAGCACCTTATTCAGGACTGCTGGCCTTTTAGCTGAAATTTATTGCCTGCCTGCTTTCTCCAGAGCCACCAGATATTGCGTGTGTTGTGGCCTTGAAGTATTCCTCAATTCACAGTTACAGCCCTTCTCCTAAGAAGGCAGTTTTCTAAGCAAGACACTTTTAACCATTTAACTGTTTAGCTTGCACAGTACCAGATAAAACAATTTATCATTTTTGGGTAGAGAATTGTTCTAACATAACAAGAAGGGTTCAGTGGTGTAGGACAAAAAAAATCACTGTAATATAGATAAGCAGAAAAGAAAAAAAAACACATTAAAAGCACATTCTAAGCAAGTTATACAAACCTAAAATTAAATACCCAAATAAATAAAGGTAAATGCCTTTTTAAAGTAATACTCCAATTTTTTTCTTCTGCAAACATTTACTATTTAACTACAATATAAACATTAAATTGAATGGCAATCTTCATTGCTTACCTTCTCCTCAAATTTTGACATTAAGAAAGTGCTCATAATTAATCAAGAGCTTTATTACAAACACTTTAATGCTTCTATAATAATTGTTTTCTGCTTGACTGGCGCATCGTGTTATCCCATGTAAACAAATCCTAATTTTTGATATTTTATCGAGTAGAGATATTAAATTGCTTTCTCATGTGAATCGTGAGCATTCACAATGTGTTCAGTATCAAGTGTATTGTTTGCATTTAGAGGTGGGCTAGTGGCCCATGCAGGGCTGCTTCCTAAACGTCCTAATGTTCTCCCCAGTCTTAGAAGCCTCAGATGGATTATAGGCCTTTAGGAAATAGATGGACCAATGGATTTACCCATGATATCACCACTTCTTCCTCATGGATCATAGATAGTAATTCTGCGCGTTAGAAAGGAATAAATAACAATGAAATGCTGTCATCTTATTCAAGTAACAGCCTGGTCTCTTGAATGATGTGATGACATTTGTCCTGCAAACCATATCTCCATTTAATTAAGTCTCTACTCATAATGATCTTTTGTGAGATATATAAATTGTTGTTTACTTTTTGTGCTCATAATGTTTGTTTTAAAACCAATACAAATTAACTAGCATAATAATTCTGATTGTAGTAGTACCAGGATCTTCCTGTTAGCACTACTACCTTATGTCTTTAGGAACCTTACCTTGAATCTCTGCCTGGACACAACTTCTGTGGATTATTCTTTTTTTTTCCTTAAAGGAAGCTATTTTCCTCCTATATCCCAAACATGTGTGTTGTATTAATTGGTAAATCTAAACTGCCCAGAATGAGCAAGTCTGGGTATGTGCATCAGTGTCTCCACCATAGACTGGAATCCCATGTGATGTTGTCGTCCTGCTTTTGCCCAGTCCTGCCAGTAGCATCTTGGATCGCTACAACCATTCAATAGACGAAATAGGCTACAGAAAGCAGATGGAGATGTGTATGACATAAATCAGATAATGGCAAAAACAATGCCCATTGTCCTTCCTTCACTGACTGTATATATGTGTGTATATAGTGTATATAAAATATCTCTTTGAGGAATAGGACCATTTTTTGTTCTCCACAAGGACTAAAAATGATTGAAACAGAAGCAAAACTATGTGTGAGAATCAAGACTGGAAAGGCTGTGGCTGACTGAGGTACAGCTAGAGGGTGCTCGCCTCATCAGGTGGAGCTGGGGTCCACAAATATGCTTTAATGAGGAATGAGCTAGTAGAGGTAGAAAAATGAAGACTTGTTGTCCTCTCAGGTGAGCAGACGTTCCTCATCTGTTTCACTAATATCAGTTTTCACATCAGAGTTGTCAAAACTGATTTGCAGCCCTTTGTTCCTGCCTAAGTCCATTTTGTGCCTTCTAACTGAAGATATTTGCAGAGGGGACTCTGGAGAGATGTTGATTGAATTCTGATTTACACCTGGTTATCAGATGAAGTACAGTGAGATCCTTGTACAAGATTGTGTTCAGCCACTTAGTTTAAAATGTAATTGGGCAGGGCCATTTCTGACCTATTTGGTGACCCAGACAAGAAAATCCGCTCCCCGTTCACACCACATTACATAGACAACCACACATTATTATGCTACTAACAAAGGTTAATCACTTTATTTAATATAAAATAAATGTAAAAAGGATAATAAAATCATAATAATATAACAAAAGAACTCTTTTGCATCTAAAATAAAATAGCAAAATAGAACCACTTTGCATGTAAATAACTTATTTAACAGATTCTACACACTTTATATAGAAAAAGGAAGCACAACATTATTAAATAAAGGTAAAATTCCATTACAACGAACTGCCAGGGACCTAAAAAATATTTAGTTGTAATGAAAATTTCATAGTAGTGAGATTCTGTGTTTGTCACTATAGTGCTTTCTTTAACTTGTGTCCTGGCATTTACAATCATTTCAATAGCTTCTTTTGCGTTAATTTTAATCTCCTCCTGTCGGCAAGTTATGCTGAATTTTTCTCAGCATTTCCTTGCAATAATACACTTTCAGGGTGCGAATGATGCCCATATCCAATGGCTGAAGCACTACTGTGCAATTGGGTGGGAGGAATTCAATGCGAACATTATGTAAATGCAGAAGCCTGTTGTGGGCAGCACAGTTATCAATCAGAAGCCGAATCATCCTTTTGTTCTTCTGCATATTGTATTGTGAGGTTTCTGAACTCTTTTGGGAACCCACCCAATGGAACAACACGCTGAAGTGCATCCAGAAGTGCGATTGCCGTGTCTGTGGAACATTGTTTGTCCGTTGCTGGGGCAAGGCAACAGCAGGCTCACAGCGCTGCAGCGAAGCGCCACAGAAGCAAATCCTAAAGTTTGCGCTATAAGTCCTTGTCTTACACCCCAAACCACGAGGTTGAGTCTCAGTACTTTAGCAAAACCAGCTTTATTCAGCTTGAAACAGGAACAACACGGTTATTTATTGTAGTGTGATCTGCAACTCTGCTATACACAGACACAGCAGTCAGGCAGGGTTGTGACCAGGTTAGTGGCCAAGTAATACTCTTCCCTGCATTTACAATGTTCCTTGTATGACACATCGAGATCTTTTCTGTTTGCTTTGGCGGCAAGCAGTAGCAGAGCTGTGAGCCTGCTGTTGCCTCGGCAATGGATAAACAGTCTTTCACAGACACGGTGATCGCTTCGGGGCACTTTTCGGCGTGTGTCCCGTTGACGGAGGTCCCAAGAGAGTTTAGAAACCTTTCATTTTCTTGAATGAGTGCCGCATTAATAGGAATGTTTCTTGAACGAGCATCACTGAACCACATAAAAATGGCTTTTATGATGTTTGCAACCTGAGATTTTTCTTCTTTTTTTGCTCAGTCTTTCAAGAAAGTTGACAGTCTCGATGGTGAAATTCCGAATTCACTGGGAACATCTTTTTTCTTTTTGCCACAATTGAGAGCCGCAAAAATGTAGTTTTTTTTTTCTAATATGAACTGTTATCGTTTATTTGTGTCTGCCATTTCTATCGGAGGGTGACAATGAGTTAAATTCCAATGAATGTTTTTCAAATGTTGACGAGCAATAAGCAAAAGGTATCACTGAAAACCACCGAAAACAAAAACAGCAAAAAAAAAAAAAAAACAGTACGAGGAAAGTTCGAAGAAAGAAAAAACAAATGTTTCTGTTTGGGGATCGTTGTGCACAACTGAGCTGCAACCACAGAACTAACTGCTCTGTGGATCATTCATTCAAGCGTTTCAAGGTCTTTTGGGCACTTCGTTGTAATGAAAGTATCAGCTGAATGTATTTTGTAGTAATGAGATTTCTATAGACTCGTGTCATATGGGGAAACTGTCGGAACCATAAACATACTTGGGTGCAATGAAAATTTTGTTGTAAAGATATTCGTTGTAATGGAATTTTACCTGTAATATTAGAGAAAAGCCAAGCAAAATGACACCTTTTATTGGCTACTAATAAAATATTACCTGTAATATTAGAAACACATCAATGGTAAATGGAAGGATTTAACATTGCAAATAAAAGTCTTTTTAAAATTGGACACACCTTGACTTTCTTGCAGCAAAATCATTTATATGATACTGTATATTCCTAGACATGTCTCTGTTAATGCTCATCATTGCCAGGCCACTGAGATAGCACAGTGTAATACTGTATATATATATATCTCCCGGACTGTATGTATTGTTTAAAAATCCCTGATGGAGTAGTGGCCACAGTGTTCCTGCCTCCAAGACCTCCTCTCCTCAGACTCAATCTCTCACTTTAGTACCTCACGACCTGAGGAACAAGGCAAGTAGTCAGTGGCAATGACACAGTCACCTCCCTGGAGTCTGGACTGCTCCCAGGTCAGCCATCACTCAAACTATGGCACCACACTTGAAGTGGAGGAGGAGGGGACTGGGACCCAGCTGTGTGTCTATCTGGCAGGTTGAGCGTCATGTGGGAAGACCAGGGGGCGAGTCCTGAGTCCTGGTCCTGGCAGCGGTTAACTGCCGAAGTTGAATCGGCTCTGCCTCGCTGTCACATGCACCGTGCAACGCACAGCTAGCCAGGGGGCCTGTCACATGAGAAGCCAGATTGTGCTGGGCATAGTGTAGACAGTGCAGGTGCTGCTGAGGTACACAACATAAACATTTTTTTTTGATCCATTCCAGTCTGGACAAATTTGTTCAAACTAAACGAAGACAGCAATATCTACTGAGAGTTGTAGTAATGCTCTAGACTCTTGTCTGGACAGCATATGCCCAGAAATGGCCCTGTAAGTGGGGGGAGACTATCTACAGTGTGTTTGTCCCCAAAACAGTGATTCTTAGTATTCTTATCTAACCAGTTTTTGAGAGTGGAAACCATTCCTGTTTGTGCAACTTGAAGCCATCAGTTCCAGCCTGTGGTAAAGAGCAGCAAAACATATTGGATGGGTAAAAAGCAGAGGTTCACCACCTCGTCATCTACTTCCAATCCAAGATGAATGTATGCTGAATCAGTAAACATAAGCCTGAATGCCAGAATGGAACTTTACTCTTTATGCTCCAAAGTGGCAAAGACAACGGTGGTACCTAACAGACTAACACTAATGGACTGTGGGAGGGGATTCAATTCATCCTGAAATGAAGGATAATATATGAGAATATCTGTGGCTTTGTCTCCTATTTAACTTCTTGCTTTGGGGAAGATTAAAGACTGAATTAGGCTTTTTGGAATTAATTGTGCTTGGTAGACTGGAAATAAGCTGTCAACTGAAGGGTATTGGTGGCCTTTTATATAGTTCCATTTAGGTTTGTTTGGGATGATCACACAATGACCAAGCCCAGATTTAAATACAGGGTCTTGGAGATGTGCAGCCATAGTCCAGTCCTTCCTTCCAGACCATTGTGCTGTCTTTTTCAACCATATGTTTGGTAGCAAACATTTAACAAAAAAAGAACATCTAACTCCCCTCTAGGCCTCTTGTCTTTGTGAAGATAATGTACAGTGAGAAGTAAGGAAGTGGTCATGGGGTCTTTTAATACAGTCTCATTGTTGGCTCGGTATTGAACTAGGATGCCCTTATTAATCCCCTACTCAGAAAATGAGCTGAGTCATCACACACGAAACAAAGAAAGACAAATTCAAAATGTAAATCTTCTGCTTTTTGTTCATTAAAGAACTTTGCAAGAAACACTGCACTGTAGTTAATCTAGTAAAAAAATACAAATAAAAAAAAGATAAGCTGCCTGCACGTAGAGGGTGTTAATGAACATTTGCAAAGTCTTCTTCCTTCTTTGTTTAAGTCTGTTACACACAACTCCACCTCTTCATAAAAACTTAAACTTAGGACAAAGCATACTGACACTGATGAGGTGTCCATGGCAAGATCCCTGAAGCCACCACTTCAACCCTTCAGTTTCTGGGTGTGGAGTTACAATCACAGAATTACAAGTGGACCACGTTGGGGGAGACCAGGACTGCAACTGGTTTCAGGCTGTTCTGGACAGTAAACTGTTCAGTTAAAGTCTGACCTGGCAGGATTACTTTGTATGTCAATGTACATCAGGGGTCCCCAACTCCAGTCCTGGAGGGCCGCAGTGGCTGCATTGTTTTCATTCTAACCCTTTTCTTGATTAGTGACCTGTTTTTGCTCCTAATTAACTTCTTTTGAATTAATTTTAATTGATTTGCTCTTGAAGACTCAGACCCCTTAATTGTTTCTTTTTCCTTAATTATCAGCCAAACAATAATGAGATACAAAATGAGCCAAAATATGACCAGCAAACTGTGACCATCATACAATATCTGAAAATAAAGAATGATGAAGGTCTCAGGAATGCTGATTAGCTCAGGCCCCCAAAACATTTTAACAGAGCTCTTAGAAAAGAGAAAATCAACAATTTCGGAAATGTTTGCTATTTCACAATGAGAGCAGCAGCAGGCCATGGAATTAAAGAACAGGTTTAATTAACAATAAGAACCAGCCTCTTATTAAGCAACTGGTTGGAGAGAAATTGTTTGGAGTTTCAGGCCCTGACTTAGTTGGTCTTCTGTTGGCTCACTCACTTCACATTTCATTTCTGTTTGGGTGCCATTTAAGGAAAAAAATGAAACAATTCAGAGGAACGATGAAGAAATTAATGGTAAAACAAGTCAATTAAAATTAATTCAAACAAGTTAATTAGCAGCAAAAACAGTGCACTAATTAAGAAAAGGGTTAGAAAGAATACCTGCAGCCACTGCAGCCCTCCAGGACCGGAGTTGTGGATCTCTGATGTAGAAGAACCATTACCACAATGGAAGTTCAGTGAGGAACTTAGCTAAAGAAACAGGAGTCCCCAGAGCAGGCAATGTTGGCTGGTCCTTTACAACAGAGTGAAATTGCAGGAATAGGTGGTCTGACAGATCCGGCATCCTGGGATTACATCTTGAGCACAGAGCACACAGTGTCAGTGTAGGTTTTCCTTCAGATGCTCCAATTTTCAACATTCCTCAAATATGGTTTTAGGCAGCTGGTGATTCTGAATTGGCCCTTTGTGAGTATAGGGGTGTGTAAAGTGGACCCTGTGATTGACTGGAGTTCCAACCAGGTTCAGTTCCAATCAGTGTTGTTAATTTAATAATTTTTCTAAAACTGTACAACTGCTGCTCCAACCTTCTTTCCACGTTTTCTTAATCACTGTAATTATGTGGTTATATTTACTGTATAAAGACTTTCACAGCCTGCAGGCAGCCGTCTCCCCTTCTTCATAGTTTATACTACGCTGTGTCTTTGAGTGTGTGCGTATGTGTGTGATGAAATGTGCCTCTTCCTGCTCTGCTGTGATAAAGGGGAAGCCTCTTTCAGTCATTAACACACTGCAGAGATAGTTTCAGTTGTCTAAGCTTTCTTTGCCAGGGGCTGCCTAAATGCAGGCAGTTCCAGTTGCCATAGCAACACAGATTTGTGAGCCACTGATAAGAGGGTCTTCAAATAACCCATTTGAAGAGCAGATACAAATCAACAAGTCAGCATTACATTTCTTAATATTTGTTAACAAACAAGATGTGGTTCAAATGCAATGTGCAGCAAGTAAAACATATGACTTACCTAAGATTTGGTAAAAAGTATCTACAGAGCAACATTTTGCCATTCTTCTCTTTATTATCCTTATTTAAAAGTAAAAACTGCCCATGTACAGTTCCTATAAGAAGTATTCACCCCCATGGAAGGTCTTATATTGAATCACAATGGATTTCAATTGGTTTTTTGACACTGGTCAGCACAGAAAGACTCGTTAATGTCAAAGTCAAAATCAAATTAATTACAAATATAAAACACAATATAATTGATCTGTATGTGTATGTTCATATGTATTCACCCCCTTCAATCTGTATGTGTATGTTCATATGTATTCAACCCCTTCAAGTCAGTATTTAGTAGATGCAACTTTGGCAGCCATGACAGCCTTGTGTCTGTGTCCACAGGTCTCTATCAGCTTTGCACCTCGAGATACTGACATTTTTCCTCATTCTTCTTCTTCTTTCCATAAGTGTTTGAGCTCTATCAGGTTGCTCAATGGGTCATGAGTGAACAGCCTTTTACAACTCCAGCCACATATTTAGGCCCCCCATAACAGTTCAAGGTCTCAAAAATGTAGATCCACCACTGACCATGTCCAGTTAGTGCTTCCCCCTTTATATGATCACCAGATGGGGAGAGTTAAGGGCAGTGCAGAAGTGGCGTCATTGGTACTATGGCAGGATTTCCCTGACTTTACGGATGGAAACAGAAGACATGTAAGTGACAGTGCTACAGCCCTTTCTTTTTGCCTGTGCACTCTTTAATCAGTCTCTGTAAGGCACTCAGCTGACTTATGCATTGGGCAATATATTCATAGCATATAAACACCCTAATAAAACAGAATAAATCCATACAAAAACTCCAAACAATTTAACTCTTTCAGGGCTGATGTCGACTTTTGTCAAAAAGAGGAGTTGACAATAGCAATCAACTGCCAACTGTGACAAAACCAACTATTATGTTTTAGTTGGAGTCTTGTTGCTAGAAAGAAAGTTAGCTTTGTTGGTTTTGATTGAGATTTCCTGTACTCCCATTAGTAGCAAGGCACAAACAATGGCAAAAATGGTGAGATTGATTTTGATACAAGTGATCGAAGATGATTGTAAGGTTCCAGCTTCAGCTGATTGGTCCCCAGCTAATCGTGGTGTTGAACAGGTTCAAGTAGCTGACACGCCTATGGCACTGTTCGCCTGGCAGGACTGCCACTTAACAATGACAAGAGGTAGAAACCAGATTACAATGCACTGTGACAGTGACCGCTACTGCTGCCCTAGCCACGCAAAGACAGCCTGGCAGCAAGTCTGCCACACATTCTTGGCAAACTGGCAGCCACAGCATGCAACAACAGACGTTTCATGTTGATGTCTGTGTGACGCAACTGCTTTTCAGAAAACTATGTTATTTGGAAAAATTATTCAGCCCTCAAAGAGTTAAAATAATATAATGTATTCTTACTAAGCTTTTTTCTATGACATGCAATAAATTAAGATAAGAGAGGTTGTGCTTAATAGATTAGGGAGGTTATGCTTAATTTATATAATGCACTAGTAAGGCCTTACCTGGAGTACTGCATTCAGTTTTGGTCACCATATTGCAAAAAAGTCATAACAGTGCTAGAGAAAGTGCAGAGGAGAGTGCCTAGGCTGATTCCAGGAGTAAGACATAGGAGCTGAGGAGAGATTGAAGTAGTTGAACCTTTTCAGTTTTTAAGAAGGGACATGATTGAAGTGTTAAATATTATGAAAATAATTAATATGGTGGATCTCAGTTATTACTCTAAAATGAGCTCAGCAAGAACACAGGAATATTTAGTTGGAATCTTATTAAGAACAAATTTCACACAAATTATAGATTTTATTCAGACAAAGAACCATAGACACGTGGGATAAATTACCAGATAGTGAGTTGGAGAACAGGGTCCCCATGCATAACGCCGTGTGTAGAACTTACACTATAACATGGCGTAAGCACAAAAGCAGGAATGTGCGTACCCACAGAAAAATCCAGATGCAGGAATCTGTACGTACGCAAACTTCCACGTTCTTCCGCTACATAAATTCTGATCAGCGTGAAAAGTAACGCACGTGCACGCGCCTTCTGTCCCGTCCCAACTCCTCCCAGAATTACGCCTCTTTGAATATGCAAATCAATATAAATAGCCCTTAAGCTCAGCCTTCTGTGAAAAGACAATGGCAAAAGTATGAGGGAAAATATAAGAATTTCAGCGAATACCAAATGGAGGCAAAGGAAAAACATACTATTTGTTGGTTTAAACAGTGGTATAATCAACAAAATGAAGTTGGTCATGTGACAGAGTGTCAGAGAAACTCGAAAGCTCAAGTTCACAAAGTCGCACAGTGCCAGAAATAAAAAAGAAATCACATATCAAAGTCGCCGTAAAAAGGCAAGTCGTACCCCACTGTCTGAGTGTCATATGAAAGCTTATTAGGGTACAGACAAAAAAAATAGGCACACAGTGGGAAAAAAGCACGAAATGTCAAATTTAATCTCGAAATTTCCACTTTAATCACGTAGTTTATTTTGCTATTAAAGTAGAACATCATAAACTTCATCTTAAAATCGTTTAATTTACTAGTTTCTCAAATCCCATTGTAACCAAAGTAGCACATTAAATGTTTTGTTCTGTATGTGATCTTCTATGTGCTCTATGTGTGTGAATCACTACCTGCTTTTTAAACGGGCTTTCTTTTCTCCGACAGGACACATACTCCATTACATTCGTGATATTACAGCTCCCTGAATAATTAAAATACTGAGATGTATACGTGATATCTTTTTCATGATGATAGGGATAAAAGCATGTTATTAAACATGGGAACACGGTGGCACAGTGCTTGTTCATGTCTCATGCAAGAGGCTTGCTGCGCCATGCGCGACCTTCAATGAAATAATTTATTGCAGCAGTACTGTCTCATTCAAACGTACTAACCTCCAATTCCTGTCCTTACTTTTCTTTCTCCAATTACCCAATTGCCACACAATCAGCTCTGTAATAGACGTTAAGCCATCTGTAAGCTTAGAACGCCGATTCTTCAAAACTTTTAAGGAACATTGAAATATCTTCGTAGTACATGTTTAATTATTCTATCCATCTATCCTTCCAGTGTCGCGTCAGCACAAGCAAGAATACAACGCAATGCAGGAACAATCCATAAACTAGCTAGCGCTGAGGCACCGTGTCCTCACATGTTTAATTATTAACAATACAGATTATAAATGAAGTTAAAGTTTTATCTGTATAATATAATCAACATATTTTGCTGCATTTCATCTTAAAAATGATATCGTCATCATATGTAAATACGCATTTTATAAAGTGGCGCAGGTTGTGCAATATTATAACTGTATCCCAAGTTTACAGTGAGGTGATTGTGCTTATAAGTACTAACAGTTCTACAAGGAGCACTTGATGGACTGATTGAGTGCATTTAGAGTTCTTGGGATGAAACTTTTTCTAAACCGCGAAGTCCGTACAGGAAAGTCTCTGAAACGTTTTTCTGTGGCTCAGGCAGCGTCTGCTTCATGCTGTATACCAATAATTCTCTTTCTGATCAGCTGCTGCTGTGATTTCCTACTCAGATACAGTGATATAAATACTCCGAGTGGTGCAGTGAGAGTAATATGGAAAAAGATGATCTGCTGTGGCAGCCCTTAACAGGAGCAGCTGAAAGAGGAAGACGATGCATTGAGAGTAACAACGCTAAAGCAGTTATGGTATTTGGAATACTATGGCTATTCCCTGGACCATTATATTGCTACAGGTTAATTACAATCAGATGCATTACACTAATAAACAATATGCAGTTAGTTTCAGTGTATTTATAAAGCCACATCAGGAATGTGGGTCTAAGAAAGAAAGGGTGATCACACAGGAACAGTAGCACTGCTTTGACGCTGGGTGCTGCCAGTCTGCAAAACCGAGCGGAGAAATTGCGTATGCCAGGGCATGAGGTACCGTGGAAATGTGCGTGGCTTTACACCAAGTTTAGGTTTTATACATCGCGATTTGAGCGTGGAAACGTTTGTACGCAACATTTCTTTTTTTTTTTTTTTTTTTTTTTTTATTAATTTTTATTGTAATCATTCCATATAAATAGATCAATTTATAACCAAACAAAATTGAAGACAAATCAAACCCCACCCCTGAGAAGGAGAGCTTAGCCAAAGGAGAATTGCTTAGGGCTTTTTAATAAGGCAACAATAAATAAAAGAAAGGGAGAAATAAATATACATGTATACAATATATATATACAGTATGTATAGGTAAATAAGAGATGGAGAAGGGAATTAAATGCCGTAATAGCTACTATTACCATATGCAACATTTCTGTGCATACGCACCGTTTATACATGAGGTCCCAGGACTTTAGGGACCTTCATATCTCAACTCGATATTATTTTGGACAATCTGCATCAAGAGGGTCGAACTCCGGACCTGGAGGGAAGCAGTGGCTGCAGGTTTTCATTCTAACCCTTTTCCTAATCAGTGACCAGTTTTCACTGCTAATTAACTCATTTGCCCTTTGTTTTAATAGCCCTGCTTTTAAGGATTCGGTGCTCTGAATTGATTAATTTCTTCATTAAATGACAGCCAAACAGAAATGAGATGTGAAACGAGCCAACAGATGACCAGCTAAATTGGGTCTTCAAACGCCAACCAATTTCACTCCAACCAGTTTCTTAATGAGAAGCTGATTCTTGCTGTTAATTAAACTCTTTCTTTAATACCATGGCTTGTTGCTGCTCTCATTCTGCCATAGCAGACATTTCCAAAATTGTTGATTTTCTGTTTTTTCTAAGAACACCGTCAAAATGTTTTGGTGATCTGAGAGATCAACCTTACTGAGGCATTCACCTTTCGTTATTTTCAGATATTGTGGATAGCTGGTTGTGTGAGCAGCTCATTTTGTGTCTCATTATTGTTTTGCTGCCAATTAAGGATAAAAAACAACAAAGGGGCCTGAGTCAAGTTAATTAAAATTAAGGTAAAAGAAGTTAATTAGCAAAAAACTGGTCACTAATGAAGAAGATGGTTAGAATGAAAACCTGCAGCCACTGCGGCTCTCCAGGACTGGAGTTCGACACCTGTGATCTAGATGAATAGGACTGACAAGCTTGTTGGGCTGAATGACCAATTATTGTCACGGTTTCTCTAATGTTCTAATAAAAGCAAAAAATATACAGTATGCATATATCGCATATTTGTACTATTGCATTGATATTGTTTTTATTGGATACTAGGGGGCTTAGCCCCCTGCTCGCTTCGCTTGCCAACCCCTGTGTTTGGTTTTCCAGATACACACTTTTAAGATTTTTTTTTTCTTTGAATTGTTACTATTTCATTAGTTTCACTTTTATTTCAGAACTTCTTTAAGAACAATATTTAGAATGTTTAGAGTCCCAGCATGCTGAATCTTTTAAATGAGGTCAGTGAGACATGTGTTTAATGACTTTGTACCATAATTCAGGATAGGTTTCTCTGTTTGGAATTTCAGCACAGACAAAATGATCTACATCATCAGTAGTTAATAATTTTTTTTGCAAAATAACCAATAAATGCATGTGAGGTAAACCCTGTTTTTGAAATTCTCTGACTTAAACTTCAAAGCCTTGCAATATTTACATACTTCAGACATATCACCTACAGTATGTCTATATATTCTAGCTAGAGTCCTCACCCACACATCTCCCCTGTTCTCTCCCAGCTTCACTAGTTACCAGTTCCATCAAGGATTAAATTGAAGATTCTGCTTCTCACTTTCAAAGCCCTACATAACCTTGCCCCCCTCTACCTCACACAGCTACTAGTTCCTTACACTCCTTGTTGCTCTCTCAGGTCCTCGAGCAGTAATCTTCTTACTGTCCCACGCACCAGACTCTCCACCTTGGGAGGCAGGTCCTTCAGTGCTATAGCACCTCAACTCTGGAACTCTCTTCCTCAGTCTCTTCGAGATTGTTCCTGTTTCTGCACTTTTAAATCTCAACTGAAACCTTTCGTCTTCTACGAACTCTTGCCATCTGTGTAATTTTTTTTTAATTCTGTATGTAAAGCGCCCTTGGGTTTGTGCAAGGCGCTCAATAAATGTAACTTATTATTATTATTTATTATTATTTAATCTCTATTTGCCTTTTTGTTATTTCTCTGAGTAATAATTTCTCTTTGTTTGTGCTAATGCGATGTTTACTTTCTTTGTTTTGACACTTTCGTTTTTTTCTGATTTCATATTCTGTATCTTGCTCTGCATGTGTTTGGCCCCCTTGTTTTTTATCCTCTTCATGACGTTTTACTTTGTTTTCTACTCTTTGTCTTCTATTTCTGACCTCGCTTTGTCCTTCTATTTTTTTCAATTACACCTGGTCCGTGATGATTATTTGCCCTTTTTTCAAGTAAAAATTTCCTTTTGTTTGTGCTAATGCAATCTTTACTATCTTTTTTTGATACTGTAGTGACCTCCGCATCCAGCTCGAAAAGAGAAGTAAAAAAAAACAGATGTAGTAAAGTCTCACAAAAGTTTTATTTGAACAATCAAGAAAAAGAACGCCGACTTCATAACCCCAAACACAACCTTCTAGCACCCCCTCCAACCCCCTCCTCCCGTCCCAGGAAACCCCCAACCGCATCAATCAATACCCCGCTGTCAGTCTTCCGTGCTGTACTCCGCCCTCTCTCAATTGAACCTAACAGTCACTCCAAAAAAAAAGGCTTCAAACTGGAAGGGACGTTACAATACTCTTGAATTTTACTGCTTCCATATTCTTTACCTTTCTCTGCATGTGTATAGCACCATCGTTTTTTTTTGAGCCTTTTAAATTCCACTGCTTTCATAATCTCTAACCTGCTCTGCATGTGTATAGCGCCAACGTTTTTGAATGTCTTTATGAAGTTCTACTTTGTCTTTTAATTCTGAGCCCGACTGGACGTGCTTTTTCTCAATTCCACTTGTTCCGGGCTGATTATTACTTTCCTTATTTTCTGAATTTCCCCCTCGATTATTCTTTTTTGCACTTTTTTCTCTCTAACGCTTTTGAGTTTCTTTTCTCCATGCTGCTCTTTCTTCTTCGCTTAGTCATCGACGTTTTATCTATAACATATTGTCCTTATACGCTTTATATGCGCTGAGAGCCCTGGATATGTGTGTGCTCAAAGCCTTGACACGACTGAGTGTTTTGCCGCCCGTGGTCTTATTTGATATTGGTTGTAGGGCGTGTCTTGCAAGAATCTCATGCTCTATGTCCCTGCGAGACGGTCCTAGGTCAATCTCTTGGCACAAAGTCTCATGTTTGTGGTCCCCACCAGACGCTCTGTGGCCAATCTCTTTCATCTCGCGGGTCTTTTAAGTATCTTCACGTTAAGATCACGTCTTGTCTCCCTAGTCATTCTTTCCCAGGATTTTTTTTTTGTAATAGAGAGATATGTTTGAATTTTAAACTGTTCTAGGTTAGCCTTTTTCTGGAATGCATGCTTCCTTAGGCTAGCAGAGGACAGAAAAACCTGAAAACAGGTCCACCATAGGTGATAATATATCCAAACAAAAACATCCCCACAATGGAGGAAACATCAAAAGATAAGATATGTCACAGGCATCTGAGGTTTAATTATGATGAGACATCAAGACAAATGCTAAAATTTATCAGTCTTAATATTGATAAGAAAATAAGCAGAAATACATGCCTCTGATGTTTATCTGTACCTACATTCTAGATCGAGTCTTACTCTTGTCTAAAAATGCTGAATATGTTTTTTTAGCCACTGTCACAAAAACGAGACATAAACAGATAAAGGTTTGGGGCAGCCACCCATATAATGTGGTATCCTGGCTGCAAAGTCGTTTTTTATCAAAATAAACAGCACTGATGTGCATACAACGGAGTCCAAAACAAGACTGACAAATAGGGAAAAGGTGTAGACTTTTAAAGGGGAAGACAGGAAGTGAGGTCATAGGGATCTGGCTCATGTTCTTCAGCCATTGGTTCAAGCCCGGAGGTGACATCACAGGGGCCGGAGCCGGTAAGGTCATCTTCCATTGGCTCGGTCCTGGAAGTGATGTCAAGAGAGCCAGGTGAAATCTCCCGGAACTGGTCTACAGATAAGGGAAAAAAAGAGTCAGTGCACTCTGCCACATCCCGGCATGCCTCAGAACTGCCTTCACTCAAGCCCTTTAGCTACCTCCCATGTGCACGTGTGTGACAAGGCCCCCCCCTTAGCCCAGACCCGTTGGGCTAACCTAACCGAGAGGTCGTGAACCCGAGAAAGAGCATCAGGGTTGGCATGGAGAGCGACCCAGCGATGAACAAGCGAAAACTTGTACGGCTGTAGGTCAAGAAACCACCGGGTGACCCGTGGATTCGACTCTTTGTGCAGGGCCATCCACTGTAGAGGTGCATGGTCTGTGACAAGGGTGAATTCCCGGCCCAACAGGTAGTTCCTAAGCTGAGTGATCGCCCATTTAATCGCCAAAGCCTCCCTTTCCACCACGGCATACCTGGTCTCCCGGTCCAACAGTTTCGGCTCAGGAACATGATGGGGTGTTCCACACCATCGACACTTTGGCTCAGTATGGCCCCCAGGCCTGTATCCGAAGCGTCCGTCTGGAGGATGAAAGGCAGAGAAAAGTTAGGTGCCCTCAAAATAGGTGCGGACGTAAGGGCCTGTTTCAAGTCACCAAATGCAGTGCCTGTCTTCTCAGTCCATACCACAATGTTCAGGGCCCTCTTCTTTGTTAAGTCAGTCAAGGGTGCCGCTCTCTCCAAGAACCGGGGTACAAACCGGCGGTAGTACCCCGCTAACCCGAGAAAGGCTTGGACTTGCCTCTTGGTTCGCGGACAGGGCCATTTCAAAATGGCATCTTCTTTGGAGCACTTTGTGGCCTTACGGTACACCGACCCACCAGGTAGCCTAAATATTTGGCCTCGCTTAATCCAAAGAAGCATTTCTTGGGATTAATCCGGAGCCCGGCCTCACCAAGTGCCCGCAATATCGCTCGGACCTACTGTAGGTGTTTCCTCCATGTGCTGGAATAGATGACCACGTCATCCAGGTAGGCAGCACTATGTGAGTCATGAGGCCGGAGCACTTTGTCCACCAGACGTTGAAAGGTTGCTGGTGCCCCGTGTAACCCAAATGGAAGGACACGATACTGCCAGTGTCTGCTAGGAGTACTAAGCGTGTTTTTTTCCTTCGCGGAGTCCGTTAAAGGAACCTGCCAGTACCCTTTTGTCATGTCCAGTGTGGTCAAATATCGAGCCTGCCCAAGCCTCTAGAGGAGGTCGTCCACTCATGGCATTGGATAGTCATCAAATTGGGAGACTTGATTAAGCTGACGGAAGTCATTGCAAAACCTCCAACTCCCGTCAGGCTTACTGACCAGCACAATGGGACTGGGCCAGGGACTATAACTTTCCTCAATCACACCTAGTTCCAGCATGCGCTTGATCTCAAGCTCCACTTCAGCCCTTTTTGCCTTGGGAAGACGATACGAGCGTTCTCTGACAATAACCCCGGGCTCTGTCACTATGTTGTGCTCAACCAGAGAGGTCCTTCCAGGGTTCTCACTGACTACATCCCGAACGGACCGGATAACTGTTTCCAGCTCCTGCCGTTGTCTAGGACTTAAATCCGCACCGAAGTTAAGGCTAGCCGTGTGAGCGAAGAGTGAGCGGGACTGGCCGGAGGAGGGATCGGGATCCCTGTCCTTCCACGGTTTCAGCAGGTTCACATGATAAACCCGCTCCCTTGGCCAACGATTGGGTTGACTCACCAAATAGTCGACGAGGCCCTTCCTCTCCTTAACTTCGTAGGGGCCTTGCCAATGGGCAAGCAACTTAGAGTGGGAGGTAGGCACTAGGGCCATGACACGATCTCCCGGTTGGAACTCCCGGAGAGACGTGCCGCGGTTGTAACAACAGACCTGTGCTGCTTGGGCCTCTTCCATGTGACTTTTAAGAAGGGGCCTAATCTTTCCAAATCTATCGCGTAATTGCACGATATATTCTAGTATGTTTGTAGAGGGAAGAGCCTCTTCTTCCCATCCTTCGTTTAGGATATCTAATATGCCCCGAGGTTGCCGCCCATACAGTAATTCAAAAGGGGAGAACCCCGTGGAGGCTTGTGGGACTTCCCGATAGGCAAAAAGGACGAGGGGGAGGAGCTGAACCCAGTTCCTTCCATCCTTGCTGACCACCTTACGTAGCATTTGTTTGAGAGTTTGATTAAACCTCTCCACTAGACCGTCGGTTTGACGATGATATACCGCGGTCTTTAAATGCTTTATGTTCAGTAATTTGGCAGTCTCCTTGAACATCTCCGAGGTGAAAGGTGTCCCCTGGTCCATCAAGACTTCCTTGGGGATACCCACGCGTGCAAAGACCCCTAGTAATTCCCGTGCAATGGCTTTAGAAGTGGCTGAGCGCAACGGAACAGCTTCGGGGTATTTGGTAGCATAATCCACGAGGACTAGGATGTACTTGTGTCCTCGGGCTGAGGGCTCTAGAGGTCCGACTATATCGACCCCAATTCGGTGGAAAGGAATGTCAATCAGGGGAATGGGAACTAGAGGAGCACGGTCCTTTCTTGGAATTTGTCGCAATTGACACTCCGGGAAGGAAGTGCAAAAGCGACAAACCTCTTCATTGATTCCCAGCCAGTAGAAACGGAGCTTGATCCGCTCCAGGGTTTTTTCCGTGCCCAAGTGGCCACCTAGCAGGTGGGCATGTGCTAACTCGCAGACCTGCCGCCGGAAGGCTCGCGGGATTAGCAGTAGCCTTCTCTCCTGCCCGTCATGCATTGCTACGTGATAGAGAAGGTCGTTGTCTAATACAAACTGAGGACCTTGTGGCATTGACTGGTTAGTGCGCTGGCCGTTGACTACAACCACTGCATTTTTTGCAAATTTCAGGGAATTGTCACTCCACTGCTCTCTTTTAAAGGAAGCCGGCGTCTCTCTAAATTGAAACCATAAAATGGAGAGAGGGTCTGGACCGACCTCAAGGGGCGTGGTCTCCTCCTGCTCCGCTGCGGCACTGGTGGATGACATGTCGGCATGCAACGGCCCGGGAGTTGCCACGTCACGCAGGATGGCCGCTTCGTCTCTCTCTGCCGGCTGATTACACGGCATGGAGGCAGCTTGAGACGGCTCATCTCCGCCCATAACTAGGCCCAAGTTAACCCCAGGAGTGGTATGTGTCTCACCGCTTTTAATATTAGTCCAGTCCCGCCCTAGTATCACCGGGTGTGGAGGATCAGGGAGGATTGCCACAGTTAATTTCTGAACTGATCCTCCGTAGCTGATGACACAAACGGCAGTCCTGTACCAGCGGGTTTCCCTGTGGACACAGGTTATACCAGACTTAAATTTCAACCACTGTTGTGGTAGCACAAAGCGGCAGGCAACAAGGGGAAATGTTGCTGCCGGTATCGAACAGAGCAGAAGTTTTAAACCCATTAACGATCACCACGCCTGTGTGTGGGACCACCAACGGGTTTGTCAGAGCACACCAACCCCTCTTCCCCCTCCACTTGCATTCCACCTCATTCCCAAGCGGTTTGCGCATCCGAGGCCTTGGAGACGTCGGCACAAGCTCTGGGTTGTACAAGGGGGGGCCAAGTTTTGGAACGTACTCCGGTTGAGTTCGACCAAGGGACGGTTCAGCTCCCCCAGATTGTGAGGCCATCCTTTGTCTTTCTATGAGCTCTACCATGTTTCTAAATTGTCTACTCCAGACCGGCTGGGTGAAGCCCTGGGGTAGTGTGTCCAGAAGCAGATAGCAAGCCACCTACTCTATTATTTGAAAGGGCTTGAGGTCCTGTGGCCATAGCCACTGCCCTACTTTTGCCCATATGGACCAGGCTTGTTGAGGGGTCGGCCGCTCTGGGTCGAACCTCCAGTTTCTCAGGCTAGTCACCTGCCAGTCTGGGGCACCCCTAGGTGGAATTCGGGGCTCTGGCTTCATAGGGAGGTGGGCTCTCTCCTCTGAGAGAGCATAAACAGCCCTCTTTGCCTCCCCCTTCCGAAGCAGCCCAATTCTTTGAGCCCCTCCCACACACTCCCCGGCCTGCCTAGGTTGCCTAGTGGAGCATGCCAGGGGCAGAGCCTGTACCGAGCCACTCCGAAACACGGGACACCCTCCCCACCTGGAAACTCATCCCCGGTACGCTCCCACCTGGATGTGTTGCAAGTCCTGTCCCTTTCTCTTCCAGGACTTCTTCATCCTGCCGACTATGCCAATGTTACAAAAACGAGACATAAACAGATAAAAGTTTGGGGCAGCCACCCGTATAATGTGGTATCCTGGCTGCAAAGTCGTTTTTTATCAAAATAAACAGCACTAATGTGCATACAACGGAGTCCAAAACAAGACTGACAAATAGGGAAAAGGTGTAGACTTTTAAAGGGGAAGACAGGAAGTGAGGTCATAGGGATCTGGCTCATGTTCTTCAGCCATTGGTTCAAGCCCGGAGGTGACATCACAGGGGCCGGAGCTGATAAGGTCTTCTTCCATTGGCTCGGTCCCGGAAGTGACGTCAAGAGAGCCAGGTGAAATCTCCCGGAACTGGTCTACAGATAAGGGAAGAAAAGAGTCAGTGCACTCTGCCACATCCCGGCATGCCTCAGAACTGCCTTCACTCAAGCCCTTTAGCTGCCTCCCATGCGCACGTGTGTGACACCACATTGTTCACATTATAAATATAATTGTGAAATCCTTCCACCTCAAAGCGCAAAAAGGCGAGCAGGCTGAGAAAAACTCACACAAAAGGCAAAACTTGCCTTATTTTCAGGTGTGGGCCCACTGGATTGGCCTTTCAACAGACAGCCTAGGGACAAACTTGAAAGGCATACCTTCCATCCTATAAAGATGTAAGTATAAGGCTCAGGCTTTTAAATAAAGAAAGTCTAAAAAATGTTAACAATAATGGTGAAAAGGAACACAGTGATACCTTTGATTCAACAAAAAACAAAGCAGGTTCCTTATACTTAAAGATGTAATGAAAAATAGAGCAAAAAAAATAAATAAAGCCGTAGCAAAAAGGAGTAAACATAATGTTCTATAGAACCCCAAAACATGCAAATCCCAATCATATTCAAAAGGCAGTACCGTAATACAAAATGCAGGGCCATAGAAAGGAAACAAGAACAAAAATAAAATGAGACTCAATCAGATAACAATCGCTAAGTATGGCAAAGATGTTGAAACAGGCTAAAGCTTCAGCTTAGATACTGCTGCAGTCGAGACTTCAGCTTTGTAATTAGGTGGCTCTGTCTCCTTAGGTTTCACATATAGGAGGCAGTGCAGATCACAAACAACACTAAATAGAAACACAAAAAGCAAAGAAAATAATAAAACTACAAAAATATAAAGACAGAACAATACCCAATACAGAATTAATAGCATAATATACAAAAGGACTTAAAAACAACAGAAGAGCAACAAACAAAAAATTAATAAATAGACTAGAAGCAGAGCAACAATCCTGGCTACGCCAAATCAAATATGATGTAAAAGCAAATAAGATTTAAGGACATCAGCTATATAATGACATTAATAATTGTGTTACTGGTAGTTAAAAGCTGACAAATTAAGAACTATTTAAAAAGTGAAATAAAGGCATAAGAAATCAGAATTTGTGCAGAATTAGTTGAATCATTTTTAAACAAGCCTCACATTCTAGTCCTCAAAACCATGGTTCAACTTTCAGAAATTATTAGTGCTATCAAATATATACATGATGGTTGGACACACGGTTATATAAAAATTGTGTCAATCTGTCAAGTTTGTTGGTCATGATTTTTCAAGAATTCCTTATAAGCTATATATCACCAAAAGTACTGAAGTGGGAATATATCTGTAGTTCTCAAGAACAAAAAACAAAAAAGTTCAATAAAAATCTTTATAGATTTTTTCTTTTTCTTCAAATGTTGACCTTTGGGGGCAAATATAGTTATCTATCTATTGTGATGGACGGCCGGCAGTTCATCCCGGCCAACACATTCAGGACGCTAGATAGCATCTTCCCTACAGCCTAGAGGTGCCCCGGATTCCTGCAGCTCATCATGGAAGATGGAATTTGGCTTCACAATCCTGCTGGGTACCGTGGGGGCCACCGTGTGACGCTGCAGGGAGACGAGGGGATTTTTGTTTCCCGTGTAGCCTGGAAGTACTCCCAAGTCACAGGGACGGAGGAACAGAAGTACTTCTGGGCTGAAGAAAAATGTGATTCCGCATCTGACCTGGAAATGCTGACAAGTCACGTGAACAGAAGAGGAGAAGCACTTCCAGGTCAAGGACTATATAACGGACTATGGGAGACCCAGCAAGCCGAGCCGGAGTTGGGAGGGAGTGTGACAGAGCTGCTGGGAGGAGAGGAGGACTTATTGTATTAACCATTGTGTTTATTGATTGTGTATATGGTGGTGGAGGTGCTTTGGGGCACTTTGGAGAAGAAAATTAAATTACTTCTTGGTGCTTTTAAACCTGTGTCAGCATCTGTCTGTTGGGTTTCACGGGGCAACAGCACCCTCAAGCATCCACTCATTGACACTATCTATCTATCTATCTATCTATCTATCTATCTATCTATCTATCTATCTATCTATCTATCTATCTATCTATCTATCTAGAGCAGAAACCAACTCTGGGGGGATGCCAGCCAATTTCTCATTCTTAACAGGCTGTGTTTGAGCAAACCCAAATCCATCCATCCATCCAGCTATCCATCCATCAGTTTCCTATCTTAGTTTTGTTTACTGAATTTTAAACTCAAATTATGAATCCTTAGATTTGACCAGATTTCTGCTGCTTAATTTTACAAAACCTACATCTGGTACCAGTACATCCAGTTTCAGAGTAAAGGTTCAGGTAATATTAAAGTTCTCCAGCTACGCCTCTTTACAGTTTGAACTGTGAAAGGCTTGTTTTTCAGTGAATGTTGCCATCTTGCAAGCAGTACTTTCCATGCACACACTCTATTGGCCTCTGAAGCCATTTAACCCACTCCACCAATCTAAACATATGACTCATTATCTGAGAATCGGTTGCTCCGAATCATCATCTGTTTATTATTAATTACAATTACAATTTCTTTAAACCGTATAACTCTGTTAACTCATGACCACTAACTTTTTAGTCATCAGTACTACCTCTGACCAGAAAATAAATTTCAATGGAAGATAAACATTCTGTTTATATTCTGATCAATATTTATCCTCCTAACAATTGTAATGGTGTCTTGGAGAGTGTCATGAGGTTACTTGTGATAAATTATTTAATAAGCATTTTTATTGTAAGTTAATTTAACAATAAGGCAGTAAAGAGATTGCGTGGGTGAATGAGAGTAAGAAAAGGACGAATGCTATATTCTTAGGAAGCACAAACTTCTCGACGTGTATTGAAGAGTTATGGATGGATGGCCCCTTTTACACTGGCAGATAATGACAGCAGGTCTTCCCACTAACTGATAAAAGTCATTTGCTACAATTCATCATCGCAATGCCCTGCAGTGTGTGAAAATTTGCTTGCCTACCATGCATAACATTCAGCCCACATGCCAAGAATTCAAGTTAGCACACACTCTTTCTGCATTTTAAGTTTATGTATTTATCATTTCATCTGAGTTACACAGCTATTCTGACAATAAAATGTACTTGAGCACCAGAAACATATAGTGTTTCAGAAAAGTAAAATAAGTAACTGTCTACGTCCTTGACAAATAAGCTACACACCTCTTGCCTTCCTTTTTTAAGGTTGCATAGTTCCTCTTCACTGAGTCATCACCTTAAACCCAAACCAAGCTAACGGGTTGGCATTTGTGTGTTCTCTTTATATGACATAAAGAGTCCTATAAAAAGCCTGTAAACTCTGTTTAGGTTGAAGATGGGAGACCCCAGTACAAACTCACTGTGTGACACTGTGTCACTTAACCCACCTGTACTCCAATTGCTGATATGTATGTAAACAACTGTAATGTATTCTTATCCTGTAAGTTGTTTTGAATAAAGGCATCAGCCAAATGTAAAATAAAAGCCATATCAATCTACATAAATAAACCTGTAAGCTGTTTGTTTGTCTGTTTGCTTGTTCACCAATCATGAAAAAATTTCTGAAGTGATTTGACATCTTGCATGTGCATTGCCATTAATCCAATTTAAACTATAAGCTATATGTCATATGACAACTCAAAAATCTGTGCTAACATAGGGACTACAATTCCCATCAGGCAGCAGGAATGGGCTGGGGCTAATGGGAAGACACTGTCATCAACACACACAGAGTTTTGTACAGGCCAAAACAAGACCTTAGGATCATCATTTTTTTCTCAACCAATTTCATTGCCTCGCTTCTGTGTGTGACTTTTTGTCTCGTTGTGGGTTGTCTTCAGCCATGTTGAATTTCCAAAACACAATTGTTCCCAATGTATTTACACCCGGTCAACACTGAGTACTTCGGCTAGTAATAAATATAATAAGAGAGTAATCAAAAAAATGTTTTGATACATGGCCACAATTTGTTATTCACATTTAAATAATTCTTACACACTCAATACAGTCTTTAATGACCAAGAGTGTTTTTGGAATTTTCATTATTTTTCCCCCATTGCTAATATAATTATTAATTTTACCATTTAAGTTAAGTTAGTTGAAAAGCTAGTTGAGAAAAATACTGAATTCAGATGTCACTCACTTTCTAATGTACAGCTCTTTCCATAGCAGATTTTTTTCTGGAAGCAATATGTACAAGCCAGGAGCCAACCCTGGACAGGATGCCAGTCCACTATTGGACAGAATGAGTCAATAATGAACACATGCACACCTATTGGCACAAACTGTAACATCCATACATCATTTGGCAAAGGGAAGGAGGAGCATGCAAAGTTCATGAAGACTTGTGGTGTAAGCTTTATAGGGCCTTAACACTATGCATCCCACCCTCCTCCTTCTTTGCAACTCTACAGAAATAAAGCAGGTTGGCTGATCTTTAGAAATACTGCTGTTCTTTCCTGTTAATACTACTCAGTAGTATCTTCTTTGTGCATAGTATTATATATTAAACGTCTTTATGCATATAACTCCATTTTGCTCATGGTTGTGGCCTTGTACTTTAATACTCTTGTTTTTAAGGGACGCTAAGAGTTTAACTTCAGGTTTATAACAAGATGTGCGACTGTCGTAGATAGTGACAGATTATCATTATTTTCATGAACCAGAGAGATGCCAACATTGATATCTGTTGCCGATTTTGCCTCACATTATAAATACCTCTTAGCTGTTGTTTTCTCTTAAGCTTATTTTGGTTTGCTTTCTTTCTTTTCACTTTATTCTAATATACTTGCAATAAATCTATTAGGTTATAAGTGTTTTAAACATTTTCTGTTCTTCAGTTCAGGGAGGCCATCTCAAAGTTGAGCGAGAGGCCCAGAGGGAGACTGGCATAAAAGCAAGATTTCAATTGTGTTTGAGTGGTTCTTGATGCTTTTTGCAGCAAGGAGTATTTTTATTGATGGAATGAATGGCAGGCAGGTGAGGAGGTGAGTTCATAAACAAGTTTTCTGTGTTTGTTTGTTAAAATAGTGCAACAATATGTGCTTTTATTTTAATGTGTATGTGAAAAGGGAATGTAGATTGTGCTTTTTTTTTTTTGTCCGGCTTTAAAGATGTCTCTGGACTCAACCCTGTATGTGAGACACTGTTAGTTCCTAAATTGGAGAAATGACACTCTAGTTTACAAAAAGTTACTTCTATGCTAAGTTTATCAAAACACAATGATGCTCATGCAACCCCTTCTCATCAGTGCATCATGTTAACAAAGCTTGGGTTGCACTTGTCTGCTGGGCACAATTACATAAGCCATATTGCAAGTTCTTGTTTTGTAGCTTGTTGGTCTGCCATAATAGCATTTCTGCATGAGATTTCTGGATCTGAATTTAATTATCATGCCATAGCACAATGGCAGAGGTGGAAAATCTGGATTTGAGACAGTGTGCCATAACTATCTGGGCTGAAGACAACATTATTAATCCTGGTGGTCCACTACAGTATTCATGCGATGTGATTCTAAAGTCAATAGAAGTAAAGGACAACTGTTTACATTAATTTGAAATAATTTCTACAGCCCTCTCTACTTAACATTTCTGATTGAAAGTTATGACTAAAAACTGTTAATTTTCAGCTAGTTATATTCCAAAGGCATAATATCTGGGGCATCATGCCTTGCTTTTGTTCAAATTGCAATACCAGCCTATTTTCACTCTGGCTGGACATTTCTAAGAACGTAAACTAGTAGTCTACATAGTGTAATTATTCTCAATTATGGAAATGAGCAATTGACACCATATTTTTTACATGGGCTTCCTGTTAACAGTGGGAAGCACCATTTGTCCAGGGTTCCTGTTTAAACTGATGGCACAGACACACACTGAATTATAGTTTCTTTTTTCTAAGCTGAAATGCAAGATTAAAAAAATAATAATTTGCTGTGAAGAGCTCGGTAGCTTTGAGAGTCTGACCTGAAGTATGGTGTTTTTCAATCTTAGAATTTCTAGTAAGGTTCAAAGACTTTTAGAGCTGCACCTTTTAAGCAGGACATGCCACCTTTGTCGTTTACCATAATAAATACACTTTAAATCTATTTAAAAATTTCTGAGCTTTTTCTTCTGTGATATTTGCATTTGGATTTGATTGAATGAATTCCTGTTTGTGGCACTTCTTCTATTCATATTTGTGTGATCAGCTCAGATTAACGTTTATATGCCATCTTTGCATGGCTTTTATATGAATGTGCTACCATACATTTTTAATTTCAATAGCATTTTCCAAAGAATTGGAGGAGCCTTGGATATTTCAATTTGATGTACTTTGTTAATCTCAGAGGGGAATTTGTCTTTCTGCATAACCTTTGGGTCAGCCATTGTACAGCACCCCTGGAGCAATTTTCAGGCTAATGTCCTTGCTCAAGGGCCAGACGGAGTAGGATCCCTTCTGGCAGTAAAGGGATTTGAACCAGCAACCTTCCAGATACCAGCGCAGAGTGACCACTCCACCTATAAAAAATATGAATTGAATGTTTCCTTCAGTAGACAAATTACTGGTTTCTTTCTATCTGCTTTTACCATGTTGTCAGTCTATAAATGTTTGCTATAGTCTGCACTAGCATGTTAGTGTTACTGGTTTGTTCCCATCATTGTTGCTCCTTTTGTCACTCTTATCATTTGTACTTTAAAGTGTTTGGATGATCATCCTTCCTAATTGTGGGGCTGAGGTAATGGTAAAAAAATTCATACCTTTTTTATAATCTGGTTTGAAACTCTTCATCATGACCATCTGACTAATATCTTTTTTGTTAAGAAAACCAGCCAGTAACCAGTCTGCTTTAAATTTCTTAGAATTTCTGAAATTTGCCTTTCGACAATGATCTTCCCTTATTCTGTGAATATGTATTTTCTTTCACGATAAGAGCTGAATCTTATGTACCGAACCTTCATACTATATTTTAACTTTTTTGAAAATACATATTAAATAAATTAAAAAATCCACCTTGATTTATGGACGATAGTAAATCGGTATTGTTCTTTTGTTCCTAAATGAAGAAGACCTTGAAGTTGTGTCAGTTTAGTGCTTAGCAGGAGAAACTTCAACCAGAGAATTCCATTAAGAAAAGAATACGCTCCCAATCTGTCATTTGCTTCAAATGTTATGCACATTTGTATCACAAGAGGAAGTGACTTGGACCCCTCAGTTCATGCAAATTGCTTTTGGTCACCTTTTTGCTGTAATTAGACATCTTTTTATTTCAGACTGTTGTTCTTTTTCTAAACCCTTTTCAAATCCAGTGCTGTGGCACAGTTACATCTCTCCACCTCTCCTTTTTCTGAAATGTCATTCCTCTGGTAATCTGCTTACATGTCTGCTCACAATGAAGCACATTCTTCATGCATCTTCTTTGTTTTAGTGAACATCACAATGTGTTTTCATTTTTCCATTTGAAAAACAAAGGTTGCAAATACTCTATCCGGAGCTGCTACTGTTATATATATCATGTCAGTTTTATAAATGTACAATGATTCTAGTTAATATGTCTACATTATTAATTTAAAATGTGCTTAAGCGTCTGTTGTATCAGAGCCAATGTGAAAGCGGGACAGTACTGGGGCCTATGCTTAAAGTGGACTTGTTGTTGACTGATTTATTTTTAAGGTTGATTTTCTTTATTAATACAGTGTATCTGGGGCAGTTTGATGCCTACAGCTGGCAGAATTGTCTTTAAACCCCAGACACCAACAGATGTAAACCAAGGCTGGACTGGGAAACGAGGACACATAGCAAGAGATGGTGCAGAACAGTGCCCTGTGGTTTTACTCTTCAATGAATAGTTTTCTAAAACAAAAGCACAGTGCAGTTTTCAAATAAATACATAAATAATCAAATTAAACCAGTGCTTTTAGTGGAGCTTAAAATTCCATAAAGAAATAAACTTAAACAGGTTAAAAGTAAAGGGTAAAAGCAATAAGGATCTATCCTTTTAAAAACTCATCACGAGCTTCAGTGCCTCCTTCTAATCTCACGTCCCTGCTGCTCACCCTTACAGTCTGCTCAGCAAGAAGAGGTGCACTCCGACAAGCACAGTTAACCTTCTTATGCGGCTTGTGTCCCACCACCATCCCTTGGCATTCAGCAGGGACCCAGTAGGTACTGCTGCTTTCTGCTGTCTCGATTCCTTGGTGCCTATGGGACTTACCTTGGGTGTTCAGCAGATGGGACGGTGCCTCATGAGCACCATCTGCTCGATGCATCTGGGGCCATCCCTAGCCATATACCTCCTCTCAGCAGCACCAGCTCTACTAAGATCCTGACACTCTTTTCTTTTAACCTCCTGGTCTTGTTTCTTTTTAGATTCATTCTTTTTTGGGCTTCCCATTATACTTCTGTAGGTGTTGCGTCCTGTTTATTATCCCGGGAATGCTGATGTGGAACAACTGACCTAATCAAGTAATCAGCTCCCCTCTGCAACAGTCCAGTTCTGCATTGAACACACAGTTTTGAATTAAACACTAGGACACTGTGTCGGACCCCTTACTCACTTCATCACAAACAGAGAACATGCAATCAGATTATCCACTAACAGCATAATCTGCATGATTATACAGAACAAACCTTTGTCAGTGGCATTAATGTATTATCTGTAACTCACCATTTTGTTAGAACTTGAAAATATTATAAAAGAAGCAGAAAATGACAAATTTTAAAAGTACAGAGGGATGTGTTAAAATTTATGCATCATTGAAGATGGATTCCTCCATTCTCATTTTCTAGCCACATACTAAACTGAAATCTACTTAAAGGTCAGTTAGAAGTGAAACCTAAAGTTAACATTGGTTCCTGTATTGCCATTATTTCTACACCACCACCAGCATATTTTTGCCCTTGCTCAATAGCCAGCTAAATGAGCAACAATAATTAAAAGCTTTTTTTTTAATTTAGATTTTTATTAAATAAACATCCATCCATCCATTATCCAACCCGCTATATCCTAACTACTGGGTCACAGGGGTCTGCTGGAGCCAATCCAAGCCAAAACAGGGCACAAGGCAGGAAACAAACCCCGGGCAGGGCGCCAGCCCACCGCAGGGCACGCACACACACACACATACACACAAACACACACACACACACACACTAGGGACAATTTAGAATCCAATGCACCTAACCTGCATGTCTTTGGACTGTGGGAGGAAACTTAAATAAATATATGCCAATAAAAAGTTGGGCTAGTCAACATTGAGTCATTCAAAATTGCAAAAGATCAACAGTCTCCTTATAGCCTTGTGTAGATAGAAACAGCAATAAAAAGCATCAAGATAGGAATAGCACAGAGCTGGGAGGCACACATTCATGACTTATTAAAAAATAATAATAATAAAAAATTGTAGAAGTCACATGCAGGACCACTAGTATGAGATATTGGAGGTAGCTGCACCATTAAGTCTGGCAGTAGATAATTCAAGTAACATAGGATTGAAAATGGTTAGAGACTAAGAGATCATGACTAACTTTGTGTCCAGAGGAAGCAGTTGCTTCCAGAAAGAAGGAAAGAAACAGAGAACAGAAAGGCCCAGGAGAACGAAGACTTGAGGAGTGAATGGGATGTTATTGAAGAAACAAACAGCAACCCAGCTCACCAAAAGGCAGAGATATTCACAATAGATATTTAAAACAGAACGTGTAAGAAGAAGGTAAGCAGAGAGGATAGGCCCGTAACAAGTGTCTACAGCAGGTCAGATACAAAGAATATACTAATTTAAATTTGGTTTGTTAGATGAAAAGTAATATTTAATGAAAGTCAGGTCCTGGCCAAGAGGAGTAAATCAGATAACGTTCCCAGACTGATTAAACAAGGAAGATCTTAACTGTAGCTTTGCAAAAGATGTCATACATTGCAGAAACAGAGCAAAATCAAAGACTTTCCAGTTCTTATAATATTAATGGCTGTAATAATTGTGCATTGAAAAAATTACTTTCACAAAGTGCGCTGTCAATATGTTGCTTAGACCATGGATTCAGATAAATGTTTTCTACAAATTGGCTTCCTTGGCTTTAAATTCATTCCAATTATAAAAGCTGCATTTGTCTATTTTATTGTCTTATTGCTTAATGTCTTTTGCACAGTATCATTGTAGGTTTGGTCAGTTATCGTTGTTGTTGTTAAATGTGCCATATAAATAAATTTGATATTAATATTGATATTGACAAATGTCTGAGAGCTTACAAATTTTGTGATTCTGGCTTGATTGTAATTTATTTTTTGCTGTAGATAAATGTTATTAGTTTATTAGATTTATTTTCATGTTATATGTATTTTATTTTTATGTTCTTGTCCAAGAAAGAGTTTACATGTTTTATTTTTGTTTTAATTTTTATATTTTTTGTGCATCACAATTTTTTTTGCACTGTGTCTGTAAATTTCAGCAGAGAAACAGAAATTCTCTGGTCCAAGGGTTTGGATTTTTCAGCCTGTGTCACGAGAGGTGTACATGTTTAGATTTTTTAAGGTGGCACACCATAGTGGCTTTTCCTAGTTTTTGGATTTTTTGTTGTGACACCTCATCGTCTAGGCGCAGTGCAGTTTCGAGTGGTGAAAGCTCACTTTATGGTCTCTCAGAACTTCAACAGCTCACCTTCCAGTGGCAATGTCTTTTAGAATCCTGAATGAATGCTCACTTTCAATCACAAGGAATTGCTAAGTTTTGATTTTTGCGGTGTAAGCTGCCCTTCTGGTCACAGTGTTTGCTCATTTTCCAGTCTCAAAAAAATTCCCAGTTTCGATTTTTGTAACATAAATATCAGAGCTCTTTCAAGTGTTGTTTGTTGGCAACAGCTTGTCTCATAAGTGCAAGTGTATTTTTGAATTTTTGTCTTGCCTTTGGCAGTGTGCTTTCATATCATCATTACAAGTTCAGTCAGTGAACAAGTGCTGTTAGAAAGTATCACTTTCAGTATTCTGGTTTTGACATTTGCAATTTTCTATCAGTACGTCTACTGTAGTTATTTAATAAGATTTTTGATTAAATTCTCTTTGCAGTTCGAGCCTGACAACAGTTACTGCTAAGCCCTTTGGTTTAGAAAAATACATTTCAGTGTTCAAAAAAGTTTGGTTTTCAATTTTACTTCTTATTCTCAAGAAATATATCATTTGTGTTGTTTTTTTTTAAATAAAGAAGCATACATTTCCTGGTCAACTGTTGTTAACATCAGGCCAGTGCTCTCTACACATACAGTAGTTCCAGTGGTCAACCCACGATGGTTGGCTTGAGAAAATGCAGGTGAAGGCTATTTGAGCTGCATATAGTTGGGATGTTATCCGGACCCTGCCGGTGGTCTGGCCTGCTGAAGGAAGAGCAGGGACATGTTGGTGTTGACATATCTGAAAAACTGGAGCTGTAAATTCAAAGAAGAGGTAGTCAGTCAAATACAAATTCAAGGGATTGGGAATTGTGCAGGAAGGGAAAGATATGAAATAAAAGTCAAATTTCTGTTAATAATCAGAAACAACCTTGTCTATAAATCTCCAGATAATTTGCTTCACTGAAGTCCTATAAAATCTGTTTCAAGAAGTTCCCTGATGAGCTGATAACACAACTAATAATGATGCAATACTGCTAACTACTGCCATCAGTTAAATGACTTTATCTAGTATCTCTTTTTATCTTTATAATTAAACTCTTATGATGGAAAATTCTATTGCAATTTTGGTAAAGTACTTTCAATGTATGAAATATGCTATGCTAATATACCTTACAAATGTATTGTTATTATTATATATTATTACTAACTAGATAAGGAATGTAGACTAAGCGCTAAGTGAGAGAAATGTACCAAAAGAGGAGTGCTACAGATTTTACCTGTACAGCAAACACACAAGCACAACAGCAATTTTGGACATTAGTTTATGTGTTATTTAGAGACAAGAAACAGTGCAAATACTTTATAGCCCAGAAATTCTATCTACTACAATTTACAGCAATTTGATGTTGTTAGCAATGGGCATGGGCTCCTCCGTGAAGTGCTCCTTTAGCCTGCTATTTGCCCCGGCTTCTACCAACACTTGCTGGACAAAATTAAACAGGGTGCAATACATTGATGGGAGAGAGAAGCCTGACACAGAGTATTGTGTCTTTGGAAAAGCCTTTAGTTGAGCAGGTGACCCCGATCTACATGCTGTCAAATAAACGAACCACATGCCGTGGCGCAACGTTAGGGGCATCGCCTCTGGCGCTGACGTCCGAGGTTCGATTCCCGAGAGGGAGTGCAGTGAGTGTGTACGCCTGATGAGCCCAGAATTAGGGTGAAACACGTGTCGCGTACTCTTTGCATTATTTGACAGTAAACTATTTCAACCATTCTATGATCTGCTTCTCACAACTGAGGGCACCGTGGCGGATGTTAGCAGACTTGCTGGCCAAACACAAGCGTTACCTGGTAGGTAACCACCCAAATAATCAGATTGTGACACAGACTACGAATGCCGTGAATATATATATATATATATATATATATATATATATATATATATATATATATATATATATATATAGAGTACAATCCTTTTAACCAGCCACCTCGGAACTGGACACATGGCCGGTTGCCGTTTTGGCTGGTTAATCCGACGCATACCTATTTTCATGTACAAAAATATTTATACGGTATGCATTATGAATAAAAAAATGTAGTAGCACGCTTTTAACATGTATTTATACATGTGTATGTAAAAATAAGAAAAATGAAACATGTATTAAAAATAAATACCATAATAAGGGAGGAAACAGAAGAAAATACAATTTTGTATGAACAGTTTAAAATGTTTTTCTTCAAAAGAAACATGATTTAAGAAAAAGTTTTTTAAACATATTTTTCACTAACAATTTTCAAAAAATTCTGTAATCTTTTTCTATTTTTTTACCTTCAATGAGTTTCTGAATGCGTAATCCCCCAATTTTCTCATCACCAAGACATCTACTGCAGTCGACTCACGTTGTTGTTCAATGTATTTTAATGCAACCTCCATTGCATTTCTGGCTTCACCATGAGGAACCTTTCCTCCCTCTTCAACATCATCACTCTCATCATCATTTTCTTCTGGTTCTTTGATTGCTAAAGCTATGATTTCGTCATCATTCAAAAATTCACTTTCAAGATTCTCGTCACCGTTTTTCATCCAATTCTCTACATCTTCTGGTTGCAGTGTGTCATCACCCAATAGCGTTTGAAGATCTTGTAGAATGGATTCGTTTTCTACCTCTTCACCCTCTGAAAGATTTGCATTCTCAACAAGCTTCGTGATATCTGACCAAAGTTTTCGCCAAGATTTTATAAAAGTAGAGGAAGGCATTTCATGAAAAGCTGTAGCTAACATGTAGATCACGTCCTTAATGTTGGTTTTTTTAATGATTTCTAGAAGGCCCTTGTCTTACAAACTTACATCTGTATCGTCTTTTCAAGCTTTCAATCATCCCTTGGTCCATGGGTTGCACCAAGCTGGTCACACTAGAAGGAAGGTATATTATTTTAATGTCAGCTGTATCACAGGTCAAGTCTTGAGGACGAGTTGATGCATTGTCCAAAAGCAGGACTGCTTTCATAGTCAAGTTTATGCTCTTTAAATGCCCTTTCACCTTTGGAACAAAATCTGAATTAAACCACTCTTTAAACAAGTCTGTGTTCATCCATGCTGATTTTTGTGACCTGTAATAAACAGGGAGGCCGACAGATTCAAGTTCTTGAACGCTCATGGCTTAGCCGATTTACCAATGATGAAAAGAGAAATTTTATGAGTTCCTGCTGCATTCAAACAAACAGCCACTGTGATTCTTTCTTTATTTCTTTTTTTCTTTATTTCTTTTAAAAGGTGTATATATATGTCACAAGCGGCTGGGGGACAGACCCAGCCGGGACGCCTGGAAGGACCGAGAGGTGGCGTATTCATCCTCCGGGCCATGAGGGGGCAACCGCCCTGGATCTGGAGAGGACCACGGGAGAGGAGCAAGGAGGCTCAAACCCGTTGAGGCCTGTGGCCACCACCAGGGGGCGCCCCAAGCCTCAGAGAGCCCGGGAGGCATTTACTTCCGCCACACTCGGGAAGATGGAAGAAGAGCCTTCCAGGGACGCCCGGAGTGCTTCCAGGTGCAAGAGCAGCACTTCCACCACACCAGGAAGTGCTGCCAGAAGAACATCGTCAAGCACCTGGAGCACATCCGGGTGGGAATAAAAGGGGCCGCTTCCCTACAATCAGGGAGCTAGAGTCGGGAGTGGGAGCAGGATGAAGCTCCCATGGAGAGAGGAAATGCAGCCCACGGACATTTAAAGAGCAGCCCGTGTTAAAGGTGGTTAGTGCTGGGAAACACTGTGTGCTGTGTGGGACTGTGTGCAAATTGGAGAAAATAAACGTGTGCATTTTGGATAAAGATGTGGTGTCAGTCTGGTAGTGTTCGGGCATGTCTCACAATATATATATATATATATATATATATATATGTATATATATATATATATATATATATATATATATATATATATACAGTATATATGAATGTATGTATATATATATATATATATATATATATATATATATATATATATATATATATATATATATATATATATGTAGTCGCGCATGAGGAGCAGCTTAAGGACCCGATCGCCCGGACGACTAAAAGAGCCACAGCACTTCCGGGTCCCTTTCTGCCCTCTGGTCCCCATTTGATGACGTCAACCTCCCATCCATCGTCACTCTTTTCCTAGCATCCCACTGTTTAATTTCCGGTCCAACACTATAAGTTGTCCATCTACCCATCCTTATGCGTCTGATTTTGTTTTGTTTTTGTTTTGTTTGAAAATTGCTGACCTTTATTTTGTTACAGTATATGGGGCTAAACACCCCAAACCTTTATGCTTGTCCTTGTTTTATTACAATATATATATATATATATACAGACACACACCCACACACACACCCACATATATAATTCTATTAATTGTATGCCTGTGTTTGTGGTTTTGTTTCTGGTTTCATTTCCAATGCTTCATTCCCCCTTCTATATCCCTATTGTCTAACTGTATTGGTCTCAGCACTTCAATCCCCTCCAGCTCATCTAGGTCTACACTGCTCACTTGCCTTATGGAGCCTGCCAAGTGTGACAGACCATCAATAATCTTTCAGTTCTCATGGTGTGACTGGCAAATTGAATCTAAATAAGCCTTTATGAACTATACTTATAAGTCATTTCAAACCAAAAAGCAGAACTAAATACTTAAACAAAAGGAAAATGCAGAGAGGATACATTTTTCACCAATTTCTGCATTGTATTTCATTCAGACGGCCGATGATAGTAACTCATATCTAGAGGATGAGTACATTTTTTTAAACCTCTCAATAGCTTGACAGAGGTGTCTGCATGCAGAATTTCAAAGCAAATATTCATTTATTGCATATCTGTCATCACACAAAGCAAGTTTGAAAATAATCAATAAGCAGAGCACATGAAGAAAAGAAGTATTTTCACTATTGATTTAACATTACCATGAAAGCCCATTGCTTAATAAATCTTCTGTTATTTTACTTAATGTGCTTTATTCATTAGGTGAGGACATTTCCCTTGTCTGGTGATTTTTCTCAGTGTCTATAAATCACAAGTCATACCTGATTATTTAAGAATAACATGAGGTCAGGAGATACCGTAGTTCCCTTTGCATTTATCTCACTTTCAAAGCTCTCACAGTCTGTTGATTACAGAACACTCAAAGCCGTGGTGTATGTTTCTCAACAGTGGTGTCACAAGCATTGGCAAAAGCAAGAAACAGCAAAAGAGATTGCATATGTAGTGGTGTTATATTATCTAAAAAATTTACCCAAAAACACAGGGAGCTCTGGGTGATTGGTCATCAGAATTCATATAGAAATAAAGTATTTTTGATGCAAAGGTAAGGATGCAAACTAAAAAAAATATATTTATTTCACTTGTCTGAAGAACACGTGTTTTCACACTTTACACTGAGTTAATATTTCCAGATGTTGCTACTTAGATATATATATACAATCATTATTAACTTAAATACTGTAGGTATACTTAGTGTATCTAACAGCATGATTTTCTCTGTCACCATTAGAGCAACTTGAATTATTTAAGCATAGAAATGAAAAAGGGATGAAAGTGTGCTGAACATGTCAACTCTAACATGTCCTGTAGTTATTGAGAATTAGCCATTGCTGGCTCTCTACTTTCAAAACTCTTGTTCTAGCTCATCTCTTACATGTTCACTTAGACTGAAATGTGCACATTGTGAGGACCACTGCATTGATCTTAATTAATTGTACTGTTGGTAGAATCAGTTGTACTGGATTATGGTTCTATCTTTGAGGCCTGGGGGATTCCCCCAATGAAAAATCCAATTTGTAGATGACAGCACTGCTGCTACTAAGTCTGGTCAGCAATGATGTTCTGATATGCTGATAACATTTGAATATGTCTCTGCCTGATCTTCCATCCATCCATCCATCCATTGTCTCCCGCTTATCCGAGGTCGGGTCGCGGGTGCAGCAGCTTGAGCAGAGATGCCCAGACTTCCCTCTCCCCGGCGACTTCTTCTAGCTCTTCCTTTGTGCCACAAAATACACCATAACCATAACATTCTTCTATTGCTAAATTTCTCTTGATTGTCTTTCACACTATCATCCCTTTCCAGGCTACATTTCCCTCCTAGGTTTTGCTCAGGCAATTTTTGCTTTGCCAAACACCATAACTTAGCGTTTATGGGGGAGGAGTGAAAGCTTTAGATTAGTCAAATATTTCAATCTCCAGTTTTCAAAAGATCGCAGCATTTTAGGGTCACCTGATACTGAAAACATTGATATCTCGATGATGGGTGTGTGTCTGTGTGTGTCCGTTTGTATGTCTACGTGTCACAGCTTCTTGAGGACAGTCTAGTGCTAAAATGGCTGGATAGAAAAATACCAAACTCGAAACTTAAGCCTGTTATGAGATGACGATGTGCTGATTAGTTTTTGAGCTTAATCATGCAAGAGAAAGAGACACTCTAGAGGAACCTTCGAATAGCACAATTCTGCAATTATTTATGAATTTTTCTCATCAATTGCTATCATATTGACCTTATTTTATGATCAGAAAAATCAGCATCAGAACAGTAAATTATTACTGAAATATTATAGAATAGTTTGAGTAACTTGGTTCCTAGGGCAAAAAGCCAACTGACACTCACATCCAAATTTTTAGATTTTTACATTTTTTAAATTTTTGACAAACTGTGGGTGGATTACATAGATGGGGGATGTGTTGGGGTGGTATTTTTTACTGTTACCACAGACATTATGATTGTGTTCTTCATGACTGATCATTTTATGAGATACCTGTTTATTATTGTTTTTCAGTTGCTTATGTTTGTTATTTAAATGTCAATAAATATTTTAACAAAAAATGCATAATATTCTCAAGCCTGTCTAATCCAATTTGGACAGAATTCAGGATCTAGCTCTGGATTTCCCACTCACAAACAGGGCTAATTTGGAATTACTTAATGCAAGCATTTTTGGATTACTAAAGTAAAATGGAAATATTTAGAGATATATCTGCACAGACACTGAATTAATGTGCAAACTGCATGTATACATTCACTGGGTCTGGGATTTGAAGACCCTGCTTTCAAATAATGTAAAGGATATTCTTTATATTGTGGCAGACAACCAGGGATCCTGGAAGAAGGATGGACCGGGACAGGGGCACTATCTTTCCCTGTGTGCAAGAGGGCAGCCCCCTGGATTCCATCAGGGCCATGGAAATGGAGCAGGGAAGCTCAATCCTGTGGGGACCCGTGGCCACCACCAGGGGGCACCTGAACGGTCCCAGAGCCCTGGAGGATAGCACTTCCGCCACACCAGGAACTGTGTACGCCCGGAGTGCTTCCGGGTGCAAGGGCAGCACTTCCGCCACACTAGGAAGTGCTGCCGGAAGACCATAACCGAGCACCTGGAGCACATCCGGGGCAGGATAAAAGGGGCCGCCTCACTCCATTCAAGGAGCCGAAGTTGGGAGAAGGAAGACGGAGTTTGAGAGAGAGGAAAAGACTGAGTTTAGTGTGGGGATTGTGCACTGTAGTTGGTTTTGTGTGTGGGACATTGTGAATAAACAGTGCATGTACTTCGGGACATCATGATCCTCCGTGTCTGTCTGTGTCCGGGCTATCTTTCACATGACATCCCAGATGGGACTCTCCACCTGTTTAAAAGGTGGGGACCCTTCAAAAAAATAATTTGTGAAACAGCCCGGCACAGCAGCGCGAGGCGCACACCATCGCAGCGGCGCATAGGATGCGCGCTCCCGCGACACACACACGCAGCCCAAGAAGCCCGCTCTCAACCAATGGGAAGGAAGACGGCCAGGTGTGGCCTGAAGACGGCAGGCAAATCGGAGGTGCCTGTCGTCGATGAAAGGACCGGCAGACCTGAAGAAGTGGCAAAGCCTTGGAAGCTACCTCTGGAAGAAGGGTTTCCAGAGGTAGGTACCAGACCCAGAAAGGGATTGCCCTGGGGCGTTGGTCACGTTTGTCTGGGTGCCTACCTCGTAGGGGGAGACCATCCGAGGGGTTTGGCTGGCCGATCCCAGAGCCGACAGCGGGACGAGGTCCGAGGAGGACGAGTGTGTGCTGTTGCGGAAGGAACTGCAGTTCGTGAAGGAGCACCTGGAGCCCTATCCCACGGGGAGTGGCCTGACGAAGCAGGCGGTGGTGAAGGGCCGAGATTCACTCGGTGATGCAGGTAAGGGGGTGGAGGAGGTGTACTGGTCTCCTGCGAGCAGGTGAGTGCAAGCAGGGGCAGTGAATCTTCAACCCCCTCCAGAGAGGAACCTGACTGAGTCTGCGCAAGCAGCGCAGGGACTCTGTGGATTGCAGCCGGAAGGTGAGTACAGGTGAAGCACAGATCCATCTGCCAGCTGCCTTTAATGAATGGCTGCTGCCTGTATGTGAGCAGGAGGGGCTCCTTCAGCCCGTGCAGGCTATCTTGCATGCCATACGAGTATTACAAGAGGTGATCGAGAGGCTGGATGAGAAGGCGGACGTGCCTCTGCGGGTACTGAAGGAATGGTTGAGGCGGCGCAACGTGGGATCCTCCAGAAAGACCGACGCCGCGGTACAGGTGAGTGTTGCCAGTACCAAAAGTAATAAGGGAAACCCTAGAGAAAGGCGTCGGGATAATTCTGAACGGACTCAAGTAGCAGGGGCTCCTACAGTGGGCGCAGCAGTGATGACCGTTCATGCCGTGGGGGTGGAACTGGCAGAGGTGAGTGCGAGGAGCCGGCTAGTGAGTGCTGGCTGCCAAAGCACAACTCTCCACGTGCCAATGGCAATCCCGCTGAAGTCCACAGGGGCGCAGACTGTGTGGGGTCTCCTTTTTCCTCATAAGGTGACCCAGACTGTCATTGTACCCCAGAATAAAAGAGGAAGTGGAGAACCGGGTCTCCTAGAAAAGTGCAGGGTGAGCCGGTGTGCTCACCAGCATTAAACGGCCGCTCTTCGCGGGTGTGAAGAGAAGCTCCAAACCTGGCTGGGGACGAGGTGGAGCGGAGATACCCCACTAGTTTCAATGCCTCAAGGGCGCGGACACGAAGAGGACGCCGGTGCTACAAGTGCCACGGGATTGGGCATACATGGAGACGCTGTTTGTATGTTGTTGTGGATGACGCCTGGAGGAGGCGTCGGCACAGCGTCTACACACCCTGTTTTTGGTCTTATTCAGATCGTGACCGTGGACTGCAGTGTGCCAGCACCCTACCGTGGCATAAACCAGCCCTTGCGGGACGGGCTGCTTCAGCTGAGGGAGGGACAGTGTGGCAGACGACCAGGGACCTTGCCCCACCGGGATACCTGGAGCAGGGAAGGACCGGGAGATGGGCAATATCTCCCCTGGGCACAAGAGGGCAGCCCTCCTGGATTTCTTCAGGGGCCATGGATACAGAGCTGGGGAGCTCAACCCTGTGGGGACCCGTGGCCACCACAAGGGTGCACCCAGACAGTCCTGGAGCCCTGGAGGATAGCACTTCCACCACACCAGGAAGTGCTGCTGAACCATTATGAGCCTCCGTGTCTGTCTGTGTCCGGGCTATCTTTCCCAATATATATATATATGTTAATGTCTGAGGCCTCTAAATTACTGACTGTCCAGGTGACAGCTTATTCTTCAGAAGTTCTAACTGTGGACAGCAGGTGGAGCTCCAAAATGTTAGTCTCTGCTTATGGAATAGCTTGTCCTAAGAAACAGTGAAGTGTGAAGGACGCAAACTTCATTCTGCAACTTAGTTAGCCATCTGAAGACATGCACTTTTTACTGCCACATCTCATTCATTAATAGTTTTGCCAGCTTTAGCTCAACATAAGGTAAGACAAAGGCATACTATACATAAAGGGCCCAAGCATCTTAACTCTGGTTATGTCGAAATTACATCAGAGAAGCATTCATTGATTCAGATCCTGCTGAAAATTTAACTGATTACATTTTTGCTATTAGGTTAAAAAAATTAAAAAACACTGTTCTGAATTTACCCATGGGGTTAATAAAGTTTATCTAATCTAATGTAATTGTTAAGGTGAAAACCTTGCACACAAACCCATTTGGTTGTAGACACTCTTACATCGAGAGACATTGAATTTTCCATTCTTGGATGCTGTAAGTCTAAAAATCTGGAAATGAACTGTTGAAGTAAAGTCTGAGAGGTAGTTACTTGAAGCAAATGCTGCATTTAATTATTGCTATGAATGGAGTTAATTAATTGTTAAAAGCCTGAAAGCCTTCTCTGAAGATTATTTCTTTTCTACTGCAATACCCAAAATATCTATTGTCCTTTAGATGCATCTCATCAAAATTAATAAAAGCTCACTCATTGTCCTGGCAGAACACATTCTTAACATTATGAATAGACATTCCTTGACTTGTACAACTCCTAGAAAAGTGACAGCTGCTAGAATTTTATTTAAAAAAATCAGCCAGGCCCAAATATACGTAATAAGTGTGCACCTACTGTATTTCAAATGTTGCTTTTCTCTCTAAAATCCTTGAAAATATAACTGCTACACAGCCCTCTATGTATTACAATTTACTCCATAAGTTTCTGCCTGGCTTTTGCAAGGAACACATTTAATTTCAGTTTAATGTCTTTCGATAAAGGAAATGGTACATTCATTACTGTATATTGTTAGATTTAAGTGCTGACTTTCACACAATTTGACCACTCTATTCTGTTACTTTGGTTTGAAAATTATGTTGAGCTCTCAGGCAGCATCTTTATGTGGTTTAGTTCACATTTGTCAAAATAATTTTAGGATGTACAAAAATATGATGGCAGTACTCCTTGATCTGCATTCTGAAGTTAGACATGGTGTCACTCAGGGCAGAGCTCTCTGACTGAAAGCATACCATGTATGGACTCAGACCTAAATTTCAAGTTGCTTATTGACCTTATTGCTTGGACTTTATTTTCTTCTTTAAGGAACATTGCAAAATCTAGACTTCGAATAACATTGAAATGATGAAAAACAAATTCATACTTTTGTTTTTGGCCAACTAGATTACTGTAATGCACTCCTAACAGGACTACCTAAGAAAGATATCAATTGGTTATGTAGTTCAGAAAGCAGCAGAAAAAATCTTAACCACAAAAAGAAAATATGAGCACCACTTTTAGCATCATTACTTAAGTTCTTTAGAATCAAGTTTAAAATGCTCTTAATGGTATCTGAAGCTCTGAATAATCTTGCACCTTCTTATATTTTTGAGTGCCCATCCACTTACACTTCCCGATGTAATCTTTGAACATCAAACATTGGTCTGATTATTATTCCAAGAGCTAAGCATAAAAGAAATGGTGAGCTGGCCTTTTTCTGTTATGCAGCAAAAATCAGGAATACTTTACCAGTAAAGATACATCAGGCAAATACTGTCAGATATTTCAAAAACTCCTAAAATACCACTTTTTTAATTTGGATTTTTCATGGCTGCTTTTTAGTGCCACTTCTAATCTACTAAGTAATAAAACCCTAAAGTCTGTGTGTCCGGTCTCTTTTTTCATCTGATTGACCAGTTTGACTTTGGTGACATGAGAGAGGTATGGGGAGGAGTAAAGGTGTATGAATCACACTGAGAGCGCCGCCTTCAAAGACGGAATGTATAAAACCAGAAAGGAGGCTCAAAAATAATGAAAGAGTCTGAGAAGCAGGCACCAGTGAAGAGACATTCAAACATATGCAAATACAGAAGAAAGGTGCTAAAGGTATACATGGAGCAAGAGATAACATCCATCCATCCATTTTCCAACCCGCTGAATCCGAACACAGGGTCACGGGGCAAGAGATAACAAATATTTTTTATTCTATTACCTGTCTTCGACAGGTAACGTGTCCAGTGGATTATATATTCATCCATCCATCCATCCAACCATTCTCTTCTGCTTATCCAAGGTCGGGCAGCAGCTTGAGCAGAGATGCAAAGACTTCCCTCTCCCCGGCCACTTCTTCTAGCTCTTCCGGGGGAATCCAAAGGTGTTCCCAGGCCAGCCGAGAGACATAGTCCCTCTAGCCTGTCCTGGGTCTTCCCCTGGGCCTCTTCCCGGTTAGACGTGCCCGGAACACCTCACCAAGGAGGCGTCCAGGAGGCATCCTGATCAGATGCCCAAGCCACCTCATCTGACTCCTCTCAATGCGGAGGAGCAGCAGCTCTACTCTGAGCCCCTCCCGGATGACTGAGCTTCTCACCCTATCTTTAAGGGAGAGCCCAGACACCCTACGGAGGAAACTCATTTCAGTCGCTTGTATTCGCGATCTCGTTCTTTCGGTCACTACCCATAGCTCATGACCATAGGTGAGGGTAGGAACATACATCGACTGGTAAATTTTAAACTGGTAATTTTTCACCACGACAGACTGATGCAGAGCCCACATTACTGCGGATGCCGCACCGATCCACCTGTCGATCTCACGCTCCATTCTTCCCTCACTCGTAAACAAGATCCCGAGATACTTGAACTCCTCCACTTGGGGCAGGATCTCTCTACCAACCCTGAGAGGGCACTCCACCCTTTTCTAGCTGAGGACCATGGTCTCGGATTTGAAGGTGCTGATTCCCTTCGCAGCCGCTTCACACTCAGCTGCAAACCGATCCAGAGAGAGCTGAAGATCACGGCCTGCAAAAGCAAACAGGACAACATCATCTGCAAAAAGCAGTGACCCAATCCTGAGTCCACCAAACCGGACCCCCTCAACGCCCTGGCTGCGCCTAGAAATTCTGTCCATAAAAGTTATGAACAGAATTGGTGACAAAGGACAGCCCTGGCGGAGTCCAACTCTCACTGGAAATGGGTTCGACTTACTGCCAGCAATGCGGACCAAGCTCTGGCACCGATCGTACAGGGACCGAACAGCCCTTATCAGGGGGTTCAGTACCCCATACTCTCGGAGTACCCCCCACAGGATTCCCCAAGGGACACAGTCGAATGCCTTTTCCAAGTCCACAAAACACATGAAGACTGGTTGGGCGAACTCCCATGCACCCTCCAGGACCCTGCTAAGGGCGTAGAGCTGGTCCACTGTTCTGTGACCAGGACGAAAACCACACTGTTCCTCCTGAATCCGAGGCTCGACTATCCGACGGACCCTCCTCTCCAGAACCCCCGAATAGACTTTTCCAGGGAGGCTGAGGAGTGTGATCCCTCTGTAGTTGGAACACACCCTCCGGTCCCCTTTCTTAAAGAGGGGGACCACCACCCCAGTCTGCCAATCCAGAGGCACTGTCCCTGATGTCCATGCGATGTTGCAGAGGCGTGTCAACCAAGACAGTCCTACAACATCCAGAGCCTTGAGGAACTCCGGGCGTATCTCATCCACCCCCGGGGCCCTGCCACCAAGGAGTTTTTTGACCACCTCGGTGACCTCAGTCCCAGAGATGGGGGAGCCCACCTCTGAGTCCCCAAGCTCTGCTTCCTCATTGGAAGGTATGTTAGTGGGATTGAGGAGGTCTTCGAAGTACTCCCCCCACCGACCCACAACGTCCCGAGTTGAGGTCAGCAGTGCACCATCCCCACCATATACAGTGTTGACACTGCACTGCTTCCCCCTCCTGAGACGCCGGACGGTCTACAGGAAGTCGTTCTACATGGCCTCCCTAAACTCCTCCCATGCCCGAGTTTTTGCCTCAGCAACCACCAAAGCCGCATTCCGCTTGGTCTGCCGGTACCTATCAGCTGCCTCCAGAGTCCCACAGGACAAAAGGGTCCTGTAGGACTCCTTCTTTAGCTTGATGGCATCCCTCACCGCCGGTGTCCACCAACAGGTTTGGGGATTGCTGCCATGACAGGCACCAACCACATTACAGCCACAGCTCCGGTCAGCTGCCTCAACAATAGAGGCACGGAACCTGGTCCATTTGGACTCAATGTCCCCCACCTCCCTCGGGACATGGTCGAAGTTCTGCCGGAGGTGGGAGTTGAAGCTACTTCTGACAGGGGGCTCTGCCAGACGTTCCCAGCAGACCCTCAAAACACGTTTGGGCCTACCAGGCCTAACCGGCATCCTCCCCCACCATCGAAGCCAACTCACCACCAGGTGGTGATCAGTTGACAGCTCCGCCCCTCTCTTCACCCAAGTGTCCAAGACATGTGGCCGCAAGTCCGACGACACAACCACGATCATTGAACTGAGGCCTAGGGTGTCCTGGTGCCAAGTGCACATATGAACAGCCCTATGCTTGAACATGGTGTTCGTTATGGACAATCTGTGACAAGCACAGAAGTCCAATAACAAAACACCACTCGGGTTCAGATCGGGGGGGCCATTCCTCCCAGTCACGCCCTTCCAGGTCTCACTGTCATTGCCCACGTGAGCATTGAAGTCTCCCAGCTGTACGAGGGAGTCCCCAGAAGGTATGCCTTCTAGCGCCCCCTCAAGGGACTCCAAAAAGGGTGGGTACTCTGAACTGCTGTTCGGTGCATACGCACAAACAACAGTTAGGACCCGTCCACCCGAAGGCAGAGGGAGGCTACCTTCTCGTCCACCGGGGTAAACCCCAATGAACAGGCTCCAAGTCGGGGGGCAATAAGTATACCCACACCCGCTCGGCGCCTCTCACCGGGGGCAACTCCAGAGTGGTAGAGAGTCCAGCTCCACTCAAGGAGATTGGTTCCAGAGTCCAAGCTGTGCGTCGAGGTGAGTCCGACTATATCTAGCCGGAACCTCTCAACCTTGCGCACTAGCTCAGACTCCTTCCCCTTCAGAGAGGTGACATTCCATGTCCCAAGAGCCAGCTTCTGTAGCCGAGGATCGGACCGCCAAGGTCCCCACCTTCGGCCACCACCTTCGGCCACCACCTTCGGCCACCACCCAACTCACAATGCACCCGACCTCCTTGGCCACTCCCATAGGTGGTGAGCCCATGGGAAGGGGGACCCACGTTGCCTCTTCGGGCTGTGCCCGGCCAAGCCCCATGGGTGCAGGCCCGGCCACCAGGCACTCGCCATCGAGCCCCACCTCCAGGCCTGGCTCCAGAGGGAGGCCCCGGTGACCCGCGTCCGGGCAAGGGAAAATGCCGTCCAAAGTTTTCATTCATCATAGAAGGTTTGTTTAACCGCACTTTGTCTCATCCCTCACCTAGGACCAGTTTGCCTTGGGTGGCCCTACCAGGGGCATAAAGCCCCGGACAACAGAGCTCCTAGGATCATTGGGACACGCAAACCCCTCCACCACGATAAGGTGGTTATTTTTCATATAAATATAATTTATTTAATTGATTTGAAATCATTACTAACTTCAGCTATTCTCTATTTTCTTTTGTGGTTTTCAAAACGCCACCATATCTAATCAAAGTACTGTGTTGCCATCCTGTGATTCTGGAAGGAAAACTCTCGACAAGACCCACTGCATGGATTCTTCTAGGATAAAGCCCACCAATAATGAGGAAATATGGAAGCATCTTAAGGGTTGGTAGAATGCGAGGGGAGTCTAGCGTTCTTTTGGTTTTAGAATCTGACTTATCCTTAAAATCAGACTTAACAAATGTTCTTTGCAATTTAATCTATAATTAAGGAATCTATTTGTTACTTGCTTATCTGTATCATATACGTGCAAATTAATTTATTCGAATTTATTACGAGGGACGTTCAAAAAGTTTCCACGCTTTTTTTAAACTCTGTTGATTAAGAAATTCAACAACAAATTTACATCACTTTTCTACAGTCATCTTCGTTTGCAATGCAATTTTCCCAGCGTCGTACCAACTTTTTAATGACCAATTATTACTCCTCCCGCCTTCACCATTTCCAACGAAAATATAAAAGTGGGAAACTTTTTGAACGTCCCTAGTACAGGGGGTCCTCGGGTTACAACACAGTTCCGATCCTACAACAGTGATGTAACGAGTCGAAACACACCCTAACCTAAGTCACTTACCTATCCTAACACATTTGCAAAATCATAATCTAGAACATAAAAACACAACTAAGCCACAGAAAAAGGAAAAGGACATAAATATACTGTATGTACACTGTACTGTAATAACAGAAAAAATGACAAAAAATGAGTGTATAAAAATTCCTTACCTTTATTCCTTCTGATCTCTTTACAATATCTAATTTCACTTCCATCGTGATGGCTTTCCTCTTCTTTGAAGGACTACCATCATGAAGGCTCTGACTTTGTTTAGGAGCCATGATAAGGGCCAAAAAGTCGCCAAACAAAGCAGAACACTTGTGCCGCACGCAATCAAACTAGTTCGCCAACTCCCTCACTGATACACCTCGTTACTGCGTATTCTTCTGCTGCGCGCAACCAAACTAGTTCGCCCACGTAGTCTGCAAGTACGACGCTAACGTCTCAATTTTTTTAAAGTTTTTATGGGAGTGAGCGTTGTAAACTCTAAACGTCGTATGTCAAGACGTTGTAACCCGAGGACCCCCTGTACTTTTGGTTTTTCACTTATTTATTCAAATATATTTCTAATTTATTATTTGTCATTTACTTGCATTTTATTCTTTAACATCTTGTGAAGCACTTTGTGCTGCATGTTGTGTATAAGAATGAGCCACAGGAATAAATGTTATCGTTGTTTTCTACTTTGACTCATCTGCAGATGACTCTCAGCTATAACTTTTTATTAGACCAAAAGAAATTTCTCCAATTGTGTCCTTAATTAATTAATGAGTTAAATGTTTGGCTGAGCAATAATTACTTTTACAGAAATGTTTTTCATTTGTGTCTCCTAACAACATGGTCCTGTCACGTTTAAGTCAGTAGGTGTAGACTTCGGTTTTACCAAAAGTCTTTAACTATGTGTCTTTAACTTTACTCATTACAACATCTAAAACCTACTTTTTCAAAATTAAAGTGCATAAAATTAAGACCTTTTTTAACTATAGAAGATATAGAAAATTATCATTATTTACAGGCTGTTATGATTTGTTCTCAAGGTGAAAGGAAATGAGTCCCAAAAACCAAACAATTTACCAAAATTAACATTTTTGGAAATAACACTGAAGGCTTCATAAATAAAATAATACTAAAAATTATCATTGCATATTCAATGAAAGAAGAAACTAAAGCTCTTAAATAAAGAAATGGCAAAAGGAAAATTAACAATTATTAATATAATTGCAAATAGGGAGAATTTACAAAGCCAGGCTTCTAGAAAGCAGTAATTAATCAGAAGAAAGGGCCAACTAGAAGGAAAAAAATAACAAAAGGATACTCCAAATCAGGGACACACCCCTTAAACAAAGAAAATTCTCTATAGCTAATTGCAACAAAAAAAAGTCAAGTCTCTATAAATAGTTTTTAATCAGAAGAAATGCAAACTTAAAAAACACAAAACAAAAAGGCCACTACAAAACAGGCACAAAGCCCTTAAATAAATGGCCTAAACAAAGAATTGTCATTAATTCACCTCAAATTTTGCTTTTAAATATAGATGCCAAAATCTGAGAGAAGAGGGGCAAAGACAGAGAATGTGGAACCCATCGTCAAGTGAGTACACCAAAGCTGGCAAATGCCTTCAATAAGTGCCCAGATGACCGAAGGTAACAGGAAAAGTGACACAATGATTAGGGAGCAAAGGGAGATCAAAGCAGAATGGCTAGCCAACAAAGGAAGATAATTAATGAACATACTTAGATACTATAAGAAAGAAATTAGCACAAACAATTTAGATAACCAACAGAACAAAACAATGTTCAAAGTGAAAGAAAAAATAGATAACTTCAAACCAAACTAAAGATACAGTGAGAGTCCCATCAAAAACCTGAAAGAGGCTGTTTAACTCATTCAATGTGGAGCCTTCACTTGATTCAGAATTGCTGCCAGAATCATTACTGGAGCTAGCAAGTCCGATCACATAAGTCCTGTTCTTCAGTATTTACACTGGCTACCTGTGAAGTCTAGAGCCACTGTCAATTTCCTTCTTCTTCTATATAAAGTTTTAAACAGTCTAGGCTGTAAACTTACCTATCCAAAACTGTCAATGTATACTGACCTGATCAGATGTTACCATCTCAAGATGATCTGCTCAAATTTCCAAGGATTAGCAAAACCAAAATGGAAAGTCCTTCTTGTACTGTAGCTACAAGGCCCCAAAATGGTGAAATAATCTCGCTCCATTGGTCTCGGCATTCAAAATCATGGTATTATCTCATTACTTTAGTGTTGTATACTAAGATTTGAACTTCTGTTAATTTACCTCTTTATTTGAGTTTCATTTGCAAAAAATAAAATAGAATAAAAAAATACCAGCATTATAACCATTGTGAATTGTTTTCTGACTCTCTTCTGTTCTGTTTCTCATTGTATCTTGGTACATTGCAAAACTTCTACACCTGTCCATGGATTGATATTGGGAGTCTTGGAATACAAGTACCCAAATATTTAAACGTCTTACTAAATTAGAAATTCCACAGTTATATTATAGAGGAAGAGATGGATTGCCAATTGGTCATGCTTTTCAAAACTATGACTTTGTCAAATTTTAATTAGAGACATGCAAGTATCAAACTTACAATAGGTCAGGCAAAAGAGTAAATATAAGGACAAGGGAAACAAGGAAATAAAGCATAACACTATAACAGTATAAAAATGTCAAGCCATAGAAATGAAATGTGTCACCACTTTCACTATTGAAACTAAAATAGCCTCATGTAAAAAATTACTGCACTGACCAAATAAAGTGTGTTTGCTTAGATGAGTTGAATTACTTTAAGCATTTGTAAATTTAAAAAAAATTAAAGACATTAGTAGTTTAAAAGAAAAAGCCATCCTAATCATTACTTGACTTTCTGAAAATGACAGCTCAGACAATAAAATAAGCACATCCTTAGGAATGTCGCCATACCATTGATTTAAGGAAATTTACATAATCAATACTGTGGACAAATGTTAGATATAGTCACAAAATAATCAAAGCTCCAATGGCGTTAGTGAAGGGCTGCATCAGTGAGCTTCTTCTAAATGAACAAATACAGATACAAGTGTCTAATGACCCCTAAAGGTTTGTTTTCTCCAGGAATGCTGGAGTTTTTGCTTTCTTTTCTTTCCCTGTCAGCTGCCCATTTTCTCATTCATAATGTTAATGGACTTGCCATAGTTTTGTGTTAATCAGACTGAAATTTGTCCTGTTTCACTGTATGATCAACCTAATTGGTGTGCTCATGTATGTAAATGTTGTATGTCTGGTTTAATTGCCTAATTAATTTTGTTATGGTTTTATGCTCTTGATAAAAAATATTGATTGTAGTTTGCCAATAATATTCATATTTCAGAAGATTTTTCCTTTATTAAAAACAAAGATGAATCACACTGAACTGATGCAGATTAAAAGGCACTGAAGATGAACTTGGCTGTTTCTCTGTGTGTGCTCTCCCTCTATATAAAGTACACAATATTTAACATATGGAGCATTTGTCCCTGAAATCTTGATCTGGAATCTCCTAAGGTTTATTTTTCTCCAAAAATGTCACCTCTAGTTTTTTTTTTTGTCCCCCTTGTTGTCGATTGACTGTGTCTGACTTCTTATGGTTGTATTATTGTGACATTGACATGTATGGTTACGTGAGCAAAAATTGTAAGGTTTTATACTCTGCTAATATTCTATTACTAGTTGTGTTTCCTGGTATTATTTCAAAACGTCGCTGTAAATTTTATTTTTCAACAAGCTCGTTCTCATTTGGGCATGCTTCCCAACTGTTCATGAGAGGATTTTCCAGGAGTGGCTAATTTCACAATAATTTAGCTAAAATAAATGTTATGTTATGTTTTGATATTGTTTGCTGTTCATTCAGTGTTGGTCCCCATTGAAGCCTATTTTGTCAGGAACTTCATTATCTCTGTTCATAAATTCATGACATTCAACTTTTCTCAGTCATTACTGCAAAAAAACTAGAGTAAGTAACTTATTAAAAATATATAATATTTGGATGGAGTATTCCTTTATCATCTTGATTCTACCCCCATTATCTAATACGGGATGTTTACTATGTGATTGTTAGTGTTGATCAGCAATTTTTACCAGTGTTATTCGCAGTGAATTTGCTGCGTTCATGTTTGCCCTTGTTCATCAAATTATTTACTGATAATTCATTCGGTTTAGGAGAACTTTTTTCCTCATAGCCCCATAATGCTTTGCAAGGTCAGCGCAACATCCCCCAGAGCTGTAATAACCAACATTGGATGGGACTGCCCCCTGGGTATATAATGCTGATCATTTGCATTACAGACTCCATGCGATTTAGTGTAGAACAAATAATTAAATAATGCAGGTTCACAAAATTTTATTTTTATGAAATGTATACAGCATAAATAGCGAGGTATCTATACTTGTCACCAAATGTGCAGGTTGATCTTTGAGTTCCATGTCAGTATAAGAGAAGGAGACGCAGGCCCTATGCATGCATAATTAGCCACGTGGAGATAAAAAACAAACCTTAAAAGATTCTGACGCTCCCCACCTCAAACACAGGAGACTCTATGAAATAATAATAATGATAAAAGGTTTATTATTATTTACAAGACATTTCTATGTTTTTGATAGAAGAAAAAGTACAAAGCATCAGCACAGACGGTTTGGAGAGCAACTTGAAAAAATAGAACAAGCCAGCGGCTTCAAACATGACACTCTACTTTGAATTATCTGTTTTTAAAACACCTACATATTTTTTCTGACTTTTGACTACAATTTCAGAATTTCTGCTTTGTTTTGACAATATATATGATTGCATGTCTCTATCTGTGTTCTTTCTTCTTTGATTTCACGGAGGCACGTTGGTGTAGCGATTGGCACTGCTGCCATTCAGTTCAGGTCACCATTTTAGCCACAATAATCAGTCCAGTATAGTTGGCAGACGTTTCCCTAGCCCTCAAGGACACTTTAAAGATGATTGCACCATTATAATCCAGTCAAATCTAGTTCAGTTACAGTAGTCCTCCCCATTGACTTCAAAGCATTTCTCCGAATTTGGCAATATTTGCCAACACTGTGGAGTTCGCTCATCATTAGTGATCGTACTACTGATAAAGGAAGTGTCTAAGGATCATAGTAATGAACCTTGGGATAGTCTAAATTATCAGCTGGAGTGGGTCCTTAAAATTACAGTACCCTTGATACTAAGTTAGGAGCACAGTGCATTGCTGCACCCACCACATGACAAATAGATAGATAGATAGATAGATAGATAGATAGATAGATAGATAGATAGATAGATAGATAGATAGATAGATAGATAGATAGATAGATAGATAGATAGATAGATAGATAGATAGATAGATAGATAGATAGATAGATAGATAGATAGATAGATACTTTATTAATCCCAAGGGGAAATTCACATACTCCAGCAGCAGCATACTGATAAAGAACAATATTAAATTATTAAATTAAAGAGTGATAACAATGCAGGTATACAGACAGACAATAACTTTGTATAATTTTAACGTTTACCCCCCGGGTGGAACTGAAGAGTCGCATAGTGTGGGGGAGGAACGATCTCCACAGTCTGTCAGTGGAGCAGGACATTGACAGCAGTCTGTCACTGAAGCTGCTCCTCTGTCTGGAGATGATACTGTTTAGTGGATGCAGTGGATTCTCCGTTATTGACAGGAGCCTGCTCAGTGCCCGTCGCTCTGCCACGGATGTCAAACTGTCCAGCTCCGTGCCTACAATAGAGCCTGCCTTCCTCACCAGTCTGTCCAGGCGTGAGGCGTCCCTCTTCTTTAGGCTGCTTCCCCAGCACACCACTGCGTAGAAGAGGGTGCTCGCCACAACCGTCTGATAGAACATCTGCAGCATCTTATTGCAGATGTTGAAGGATGCCAGCCTTCTAAGGAAGTATAGTCGGCTCTGTCCTTTCTTACACAGAGCATCAGTATTGGCAGTCCAGTCCAATTTATCATCCAGCTGCACTGCCAGGTATTTATAGGTTTGCACCTTCTGCACACAGTCACCTCTGATGATCACGGGGTCCATGAGGGGCCTGGTCCTCCTAAAATCCACCACCAGCTCCTTGGTTTTGCTGGTGTTCAGTTGTAGGTGGTTTGAGTCACACCATTTAACAAAGTCCTTGATTAGGTTCCTATACTCCTCTTCCTGCCCATTCCTGATGCAGCCCACATCTCAGGATCCTCAGATTTGGGCCCGAGTGCAGCCATGCGATGTGAAGGGTGACACCTCAGCACCACACAAGTTCAGATGGAATGGAACAGTGTGAGGTTTTTTATGGTGGCTGGAGTGCCAATTCTGCCACCAACCCCCAGGTTTTTCCTTGCAGGTTGGAGGGCCTACTTGCAGGGCTGGATGCAGATTAACGTCATACCCAGGACGGAGCAATTGTAGGTTAAGGGCCTTGCTCTGGGGCCCAACGGAGTAGAGTCACTTTGGGCATTTATGGGATTTGAACCGGCAACCTTCTGATTACTAGTGTGGATCCCTAGCCTCAGAGCCAAAACTCCACCCTCCACCCTTGACAGAATACCTTCTTATTCCACCTGTGCAAATCTAGCATAATTCATTTCGAAATCATATTTAATATACTGTACATCTCTCTTAACATTTTGTTTTACTTAAAATTGGAGAAAATTAAATTTACTCTAATTCAATGCTTTTGCTGTATGTAACAGATCTTCATAGTCCTTCTTTTTTGCTTGGATTCATTCAAGTAATCATTGAACTTGCTGCAGCCCCTCTATATATTTAAGCACTACTAACTATTCGCTCTGCATTTCATGCTCTGTTTGTCTGGCTCCGTGGGGTAGCGGGACAGCAATCTGGCTATTGGATAGGGCATGGAGTTTGCAGCTGTTTCTAACTAATTGACTTGTACTCTATGTGATGTATTCATTCTTTGAAACAAATAGAATTGTAAGCAAAAAATAAAATTAAAAACAATGCCTAATCTCACCACTGATTAGGCTTCCTTGTTAAATCACTATTTTTACAAATCCAGGTTTATAAAGCACACATTAGAATATTATGTTACATCCCAATGTTTTTCTAAATGCATTTTTGTCATAATGTACTATAAAAAATTATTTTTCTGTATTTCCTAAATGGTGAAAATAATGTGGTGAAGTTGGAGATACATTTAGTCAAATAATAAAGTATACTGTATTTCTTGATGAGTATGAAAATGTTTAATAAATGACTGATTACCTCATCAACCATGGCATACAGTACTTATGCAGTTAATGTATTAAATTAAACACAAAGAAACCTGCTTAACACATAAATTGTTGAGCCATAGTGTTGTTATTACCTAATTTTATGTGTATTTTTCAATTTTGATGTTTATGACTATACCATCATTCTGTGATTCATTCTTTTAATGGCTTGCCACCATTTTATATGCAGAATTCTTGTATGCAGCTATACTGTAGATAGTAATGCCGTCAGCGCTGGGTCACATGGGAGTGCCGTAATCATGACATAGCTATTTAAGAAGGCACACAACTGTATCCTAGCTTAGAGATTTTGTAATGAATAAAAATTTCATTAAGAACTTTATTTAGTTAGGAAAATAAATTTTTAGTTAGTGTTCACAGCCTTTGCTTTTTTCAATTCTATGACTTATTTTAATTAGAAACATGTTTTGTTATTCAAAGACAATTCATGTTTAGACCTCTGCCTGGCAAGACTCTGTTTTTGTGTTCTTAATGAAAGTCCATCATCTTCTGGACTTGCTGTTTACCAGCTCAGGCCATAACAATTAGAATTCATTTAGTCTTAATAATCCCCTCACTGAAATATGTTTTTACTCCCACTGGAAAACAAACTCTGAAATTACAAAGCATTAGAAGCACAGACGTTTAGATGTTTTCAGATCTTTTGTTACTGTAATAATTTCAATAGGTATTTTCTCCTGATTGAATTTCATCCTGGTCACTGTCTCTATAGAATTTGCTCATTGTTCCCGTGTCCACTTAGGTTTTTCTTCAGTTACTGATCTTCCTGCTAGATTCCCAAAACAGGCATACCAGTACATTTGTTAGAGACTGTAATTTCACCCCTGGACTGAAACAGTCTGATGCCCGATGCCTTTTGCCAGTTGGATGGATTTCTTTTTAAACTGATGGGACTATGCCGACTTGTTCAATGTACATTGATAATATTTGGTCGCAATATAATTTAATGATAGTCACTCTATTCAGTTCACCTCTTTATAGTTTGGGGCAAAGACAGGGATGTCAGATTTCAAAAATCACACATCGGGACAGCCACCATTTCAAGCAATCAAAAAAAAAAGATGTTACAGAACTAGGGAAGATAAAAAATAGATCATTTTAATTAGATTATAATTACAAATATATAAACATGTATAATCTAAACATATAAGTATATATAAATTAATACATATAGATGAGAACATATATAAAAAAGTCACAGAATAATCACAATAGTACACTTTGAACGATCATTTGTAGCAGACGTAGAACGACACTAGCATTCGATGTACACAAACACTTGGATTCAGCTGATGGTTACAAATTTTATTCATAAAACATGGTATGACAGGTTGTCTACAAACATTTATAAAGCCTGTATAAGTAAATACTCAATATAAAGACTGAATTAAGATTTTTTTTCTACAAACAATGTGTGTTCAATCGGCAGGCAACGCAGGATTTGAGATTTGTCTGTTGAACTCAGGACTGTCCCGCTCAAATTGAGATGTCTAGCAACCCTGGGCAAGGAAATGAAACATGAGTTTTGTTTGGAAAAAATAAATTGGAAATAATATACATTTATTATAAAAGAATTAAACCGGGCTGTTTAGATGTGCAAATATTTCTTACAGCGAGGCAAACATGAACAGTCTGAGTCCATCACATTTTATACCTAGAGCAGAAAACAGACATCTTGCCAGAAATTCTTTTAAAATTTTACTTTTAGGCCAAAGGTCATTTTGCATTAGGATTTGCTCATCAGCAGCACAATGAAACTGAAGATTAGTCCCTCGAGTAAACTCTTGTCACTTTGAATGAATAGGTTTATTGACTTACAAATAAAAAGGAAAATTGGAAATGCATCCCTATTTCTCTTGTTTCACAATTTCAGTCTATTTTTGCAAATATTGATTTGGTAAAATTTAACGGCTCTGATTATCTGACATTTCATGGATATCCAGAAACAGAAATTCGTGCAAAGTATTTTGATCATTTTGTCCAAGGCAATGATATTCTTCTGACCAGGCAGTTGGTTTATTTAAATATATTACAAAATAGTAATTCTCTTTCATGTGAATTATCACTACCTTACAGCCTTCCAGAAGTGACTTGAATTACGGTCTGGTCATTGACTGCCTGTAGTTCATTTGTCTTCTTCATTGTTTCCCTGCGTTGTTCTCAGAGAGTGAGTCTTAGTTCTTCTCCCACATCCATAAAACATATGTGCTGGGTGTGTCTCTGTGATCTGAGGTCTGTGATACAGTGCAGTTTTTAAATAGATAATCACATCCTGTCAAATGCAAATGCGATGAGCATTCATGTATAGTAAAATGTCACCATACTCTAAATTTTAGTCTATTTTCTTACAGTATATGGTCCTTGCTGTCTGATTTAATATTTTCCATTTCTTGAGTTCTAGCTCCATTTCTTTTTTCTTGTTTTGTACGGCCCAGACCCTTAAAGGTATTAAAATATATGTGGTACTTTAGCCAACGTCAGGTCTGTGTACAGTGTAATTGTTTGTGTTCTTGTTTAAGCAATATTGGTCACACACTATATGATAATCTCCCTTTTTGTTCTGCATGTAAGTCTTTCTAAAATTGTTTGAGCAAGAATATAATGTAATCTGCATTTACTGATGTTATTTACTGTCCTGCTCAAGACATAGGTGGTAGCCTTGTAAAAAACACCTTATTCAGATGAGGTACTTTTTTTTTAATTAAAGACATGTAGACATCAAAGAATAAAACTAATGGATTAGCCAAAGGGTTAAACATAAGGAGAAGGGAACGGAAGAAAAGGAAACACAAAAATAAAGCATAACACTATAACAGTATGAAAAGGTTATAGTAATGAAATGTGTCACCAGTTTCACAATTGAAACTAAAATAGCCTCTTGAAGAATTTCTGCACTGGCCAAATAAAGTGTGTATACTTACTTGAGATGAATTATTTTAAGCTTCAGAAATAAAAAAATGAAAGATATTAGTAGTTTACAAGAAAAAGCTATGCTAATCATCAGTTGACTTTCTGAAAATGACAGCTCAGACAATAAAATAAGCACTTACTTAGGAATGTTGCCATGCCATTGATCTAAAGAAATTTAAATAAATCAATCAAACAGATATATTCACAAAATCATCACAGCTCCAATGGCGTTAGTGAAGGGCTGCATCAGCAAGTGTCTTCAAAAGGAATAGAAAACCAGAGGCTATTCTCACCCTAAAAAAAAACAAAAGAGGGTTAGAGAAAGGCCTTAACTGCCAAAAAGGCGCGTTTCTAAGCTTCTATTATTTTTTTCTCAAAAAGAGTTCAAACACAGAAGGAAGTGTGAATTGTCCGACTGCCATTGTGCCAATGCAGACCTGTCAGTTGGAATCTTAACTCTTCATATCCAAAGACAAACTGGCGTGCTACTCTTCCGTCTGTTGTCTTGTGCTGTTGTCTATATTACTTTAAAGCATATTCAGTGTACTGTTAATAAGTTATAATAAAATTGTCTTGCATTGTGCCTGCAGGCAAAGGTCAACACAAGATCAATAAAGAATGTTGGTGTATTTGCGCAATTTGCTTTATAAATCCCATTGTGATGGTCCTCGAGAAGAAAGGAGGTATGCTAAAGTGAGACTGCCTGATTGATTGAGTGGTCTATTGATTGATTGATTGCTGTCTTTGTTAGAATGTTCCATTTCAGTCAATGCTTACTTTTGTCATTGTTTTGAGATTTTTCCATTTGACCTATAATTTGTTTTTTTCTTTATGATTTAATCTCAGTTTTGATTCTTTATCAGCTCTTTTGTAGCTTGCTTTTAGCTCAAAACACATACCTCACTTTATATTGTCATTTTAGACTTGTTTATTATTTTGAGTGTTAGTATTAGTCAGAGCTAAATATTTTTTATTAAGTGTAGTCTGTGGTGCCTGTAGTAGTGCCATTGTCATTTTACTGATTACCTTTTTGGTGTTGTCTTAAATCTGATTTACGTCCCTCATTTTATTTAAGTCTGAAATGTTTCAGTGTTTCACTTTAGGATAGACTACAATTCTCTGAAGTCTTAGGGTTAGAAGTGGCCATTACCAAAACCAAGAAGATGGATTCAGCAGAGATCTGACACCAGGTTATAAACACATTTTTGATATGTCCTCTTCAGTTTAAATGAATGCCAAACAGCTTGAGTGAGGTTTTATAGGTGTGTGAAGATCATACATTGATTTAAATCTTTATTTAAAAATGCAGCTCCTTATTTATGTGCGTGAGGTGTTAAGTTTTTGGGAAAATAATGTTTTACCTTTGCACCTCATGAACTCTGGAGGCATTCAAAAATGTGGGACTAGAATGGCTTTTGAATTCTGTAGTAGTCATTGGTATGGTGTAAGGGGCAGTGACACACAAGATAGAGCCTCCCCTGTTCAAATGTTGGTGCAATTTTAGCAGAACACATGGTTTTACATATTGCAGTTAATAGGGTTAATATGTAAAGCAACAGAAAAAAATGGGAAGCTCTGGTGACCAGGAATTGGTGGCATAACCACAATCTGCAAAAAAAGAAGTGCTTTAGAAACACTAACACAACAGCAACATGAGAAATGGCAAGGGTTTAGGCCACAGGATGGCAGGCCGATCAGAACATTTAGGAAGGCAGTGCACTTGGTACTCCTTAAAAGTTTCAATTATTTTAGAAACTTTAAGAAGTAACCTGAGTTTTTTTTCATGGAATGTTAAGACAATGAGTGAAAGTGGAAGATTAAAACAAGTTGTTACAGCGATGAGGAGATATGGACTAATCATATTAAGACTGAGTGAGGTGAGATGGAACACTTTTGGTAAGCTTAGTTCAAATAAAGGGGGGGGAGACATTTCTGTATTCTGGCCAAGGAAATAAAGATGATATTCACAGAAGTGGTGTTGGATTCATGGAAGTAGTGTTGGGATACCTCTAAATAAGGCACCTAAAAAGAGGATGAATTGAGTGGAGACCTGTTAAAGACAGAACAAAAATAAGAGATACTGGCCTAATTCGGTGTTATACTCCAACAAAAAAGGTAAAAATAGAGAAAAAGGTGCTGTACATAACTACAGAGTTTGAAAAAAGACGTCTACTTTTTCATGGGAGATTTGAATGCAAAGATAGTTTTTTCAAATGAAGAAACAGAATACATAATGCACAAGTGTGGGGGATGAAGAAATTAATGAGAACTGAGAGCTGTTTCTCTATTTTTGTGCTAGAGCAAATTTAGTTATTGGTGGGACTTTGTTTCCTCGTAAAATATGCCACAAAGTTGCATGTTTATCATCAGAGCACACAAGTATCAAAATCAAATAGATCATGTTGCTCTTGAAAGGAAATGGAAAACATCACTACTGGATGTTTGAAATAGAGAGAGGCGGATATATTGGTGGTGAATGCCACCTAATTGTGGCCAAGATCAAGCTGAAGATATAAGCTGCATACAAGAAGTTTGAGTCTAAGCAGAGGAAAATCAACATTAAAAAGCTAGCTAGCTAGCTAGCTAGCTAGCTAGCTAGATAGATAGATAGATAGATAGATAGATAGATAGATAGATAGATAGATAGATAGATAGATAGATAGATAGATAGATAGATAGATAGATAGATAGATAGATAGATAGATAGATAGATAGATAGATAGATAGATAGATAGATAGATAGATAGATAGATAGATAGATAGATAGATAGATAGGGGAAGGGGAAATTCACATACTCCAGCAGCAGCAAACTGATAAAAACAATATTAATAAAAGAGTGATAAAAATGCAGTGCAAGTTAAAAAATGCAATGTGGAGAGTGTGAGGCAGGTATAACAATAATTAACATTGTATTGTGTTAACATTTACCCCCTGTGGAATTGAAGAGTCGAATAGTGTGGGGGAAGAATGATCTCCTCAGTCTGTCAGTGAAGCAGGACAGTGACAGCAGTCTGTCGCTGAAGCTGCTCCTCTGTCTGGAGATGAGTTTAGTGGATGCAGTGGATTCTCCATGATTGACTGGAGCCTGCTCAGCGCCCGTCACTCTGCCATAGATATCAAACTGTCCAGCTGTGTGCCTCCAATAGAGCCTGCCTTCCTCACCAGTTCGTCCAGGCATCAGGCGTCCCTCTTCTTTATGCTGCCTCCCAAGCACACCACCGCGTAGAAGAGGGCACTCGCCACAACCGTCTGATAGAACATCTGCAGCATCTTATTGCAGATGTTGAAGGACGCCAGTCTTCTAAGGAAGTATAGTCGGCTCTGTCCTTTCTTGCACAGAGCATCAGTATTGGCAGTCCAGTCTAATTTATCATCCAGCTGCACTCCCAGGTATTTATAGGTCTGCACCCTCTGCACACAGTCATCTCTGATGATCAGGTGTCCATGAGGGGCCTGGTCCTCCTAAAATCCACCACCAGCTCCTTGGTTTTGCTGGTGTTCAGTTGTAGGCGGTTTGAGTCGCACCATTTAACAAAGTCATTGATTAGGTTCCTATACTCCTCCTCCTGCTCACTTCTGATGCAGCCCACGATAACAGTGTCGTCAGTGAACTTTTGCACGTGGCAGGACTCCGAGTTGTACAGTATTGGAAGTCCGATGTATATAGGCTAAATAGAACCAGAGAAAGTACAGTCCCCTGTGGCACTCCTGTGCTGCTGACCACAATGTCAGACCTGCAGTTCCTGAGACGCACATACTGAGGTCTATCTGTAAGATAGTCCACGATCCATGCCACCAGGTATGAATCTACTCCCATCTCTGTCAGCTTGTCCGTAAGGAGCAGAGGTTGGTTAAAACTAATATGTAATATAATATATAACTAATATATTAGAACTAATATATAATAGGTTTGAGTGCCTGGAACAGCAAGAAGGAGATGGGATTGAGGACCACTGGAAGAAGATTAAAGGCCTATATCAAAAAACTAATTATCAAGGTTTGAGATTTATAGACAGAAGAAGAAGAAGAAGGACAGGATTTCCCAGGAAACCGGGGAAAAGACAGCATAGAAGGAAAATAAGGAATTGTTGGCAGCAAAACCAAAGAAAATAAGAGAGATCTGCAGAACGTATGCAAGTTGTACTCATAAGATTCAAAGGTATATTAGAAGAGATGGAAAACTGGATGGAGGAGCATGCAAGAAGAGAAAACGAAGCTGGAGGAAAAAACTGTATGATAATACTGGAATCCTATCAAGTAAAAAAGTAAAACGAAATATGCCTGCGAAAGAAAAAGATGGACTCCTGCTTACAGGCAAGGAAGGGATTATGAGGAGAGGGAAGGAACACTTTAGTGGGGTGTTCATTGTAACGGATCCTGATTTTCGGGGGGAATTAGTGAAAATCTAGAAAAAATGCTACCAGAGGGAAACATCAGGGTGTTGGAACCAAGTAAAGAAGATATATTAAAGGCTATTAAAGAACTGAAGAAACACATAAACCTCCTGGCATGGTTGTCAGAGCACCAGAGAGCCTGAAAGTGGATGCTAAACTTTCTGCTGAAAGTTTGTATAATTGGTTTAGAAAGGTGTGACAAAACAAAAAAAAATACCAGAGGATTGGAGAATGGGTTTGCTTTGTCAAATCCTTAAGAAAGGCAATTTAAACAATCTCAATCACTGAAGAGGAATAATATTGCTGTTGGTAATAAACAAAGTCCTGACAAAAATAGCTCTGCATAGGTTTAAAGCATCGGTGGAGAGGCAATAAAGTAAAGAACAAACCATTTTTAGGGAGAATAGATCTTGGGTACACCAAAATAATTGCCCTTTAATACTGCTAACCATGATCAGGTGGACATAACAGTTAAACCATGTCCCCACATAGTCTTCATGTAGGTCGAAGCATTTCTTACATTGTTCCACTAACTTCTTCATTTCTGGGAAGAAGAAGCTTTTTGGCTGCTTCCAAATCCAGGTTTACACATTTTCCTCAATGTCATTATCAGGGATGAACCTGTGAGCCATATCAGGATTTTTTTGGTAGCAGGCTATTTGAAACTGTTTCTTTACTGGAGAAGACAGGTGTTTCCACTACATGCTTTGTGTCTTGCTTTCTGACTAACAGTGATAGACTTTTGTCTCATCTCCAGTGATAATCCACTCCCATGCACTGGATTTCTTCTTCATAACGTTTCAGGAATTGAGTGGCAACTACTATGTGCTGTTGCTTGTGTAGATCAGTAAGCTGTTTGTTTGATCAAACTTTATGGCACCCCAAGCCATCATGCACTTGATAATATCCCAAATGTGCAGCAATATTGGACAACATAATCCATTTGTCTTCTCTGATGTAGGCATTTGCCATGTTGATGTGAGTTTGTCTGTGTGATGTTGTTAGTTGACCAGAATGAACTTTGTCAGTTACCTTTGTTTTTCCTGCTTTAAACCTCTCTACCCATTCATACACATTTAATGAGCCATTCTGTTTTCACTTCTGTATTGAGCCAACATCCTTCAGTGAATTGCTTCAGGTTTCACTCCATCTTCCCAAAGAAATCTCTCTACAGTATGTTGTTCAAAAACGGTGCAATCCCACAGTGAAGCATCCTTGTTCACTTGACCTTGACTTCAGCTAGACTAATGGCAGAGTTTTGCACCCTTGCGTGTTCAAACTACCTATAAGCCATCATTAACATGTTGTTTTGTGTCTGCTTCTATCCATTGCAGTTACTGAGTAATTTTCAAATTACCTTTACTTTTTGATTTACCTTCATATCTTGGTAGTACAGTGACAAAAACAGGTGGAGCATGAGATGTTCAGAGCCAAAGGAAGATGTTGCATTTAGCCATTTGGAAAGCGTATGGAAGGGAAATAATATATCAAGAATGACCAAGCTGAGAATTTTTACCTCAGATATAAAGAGTGTGTTATTCTATACCTGTGAAACATGGCATATTAAAGGTCAAGTTGTCTGGAATCTTCAAGTGTTCATTAAGTAATGTTTAAGAAGAACATCCATCCATCCATCCATTTTCCAACCCGCTGAATCCGAACACAGGGTCACGGGGGTCTGCTGGAGCCAATCCCAGCCAACAAGGCAGGGAACCAATCCCGGGCAGGGCGCCAACCCACCGCAGGACACACACAAACACCAGGGCCAATTTAGAATCGCCAATCGACCTAACCTGCATGTCTTTGGACTGTGGGAGGAAACCGGAGCACCCAGAGGAAACCCACACAGACACGGGGAGAACATGCAAACTCCACACAGGGAGGAATCGGGAAGCAAACCCGGGTCTCCAGACTGCGAGGCAGCAGCGCTACCACTGCGCCACCGTGCCACCCATTTAAGAAGAACATTAAATTTAAAATGGCCGGAGACAATGAGGAACTTGTCTTGTAGGCAAAAGAAGAAACTATACAGAAGTACAAATTAGGAGAAGGGAATGGAGAGGTCTGTGACACACACTTCGGAAGGATGTTCAAGCAGTTCAGTGGAGGGTTTTAGACTGGAACATGCAGAGATCAATGCACAGTGGGAGACTGAAAACAACTTGGAGGAGAACAGTGGACAAGGAGGCAACAAAATTAAGAAAGAAATGAAGCAGAGTCAAGGCACTGGCTAGAAACAGGACAAGGTAGTGTTGCTTCATAGAGGCTCTATACTCCATCTAAAAGCAAAAGGAAAACTGAAGGACGAAACCTGCATTGGCATTACACAAAATTATCTGTGATGGACTAGCATTCTACCAGAGTTTGTTTTTGGTTGCATCAGGATCTGTGAGGATATCCTCAGATACCGCCATTTCAGTGAATCAAAGAGTCTCCTCAAGCCTTTTAGCCATTTCATTAATGTTATAGTGGACTGGTAGAGTGCCCATATTTAGCCCTTTTGATTCTGGCTACTAACTATTAAAAATGTGTGTATATCCTAGTCTTCAAAGTTAACAGTTTGCAGCCCACCAGAACCATTCATTAAAAATGAACGATATCACAAAATATATAAATATCACAAAAAAAAAATCTTAGATAAATAGAAATAGAATAGCCAATCAAATTTCCTCAAAGGGAAACAGTTGCTCAAAGCTCTAATGACTCCTTAAGCAGCTGATAATAGAAGCTTGACCATCACGGTTAGATGATGATGCTAGTCCAATACAGTGGTTGCTGTTTCTTTATTATTAGCTCATAAGATATTTAAGATATTAAGCCAGTGGAACTCATTGTAATATAAATGTCAGACAGTCCAGAAGGCTCAGCTGTCACCTTTCTTTAACATCTGCCATGACCCGTGTCATTGGAAAAGTATTTAAAAGCTCCCATGGTGACCTCTAAAAGAAATCCTGTCATGTATTGACATCTGCACCAGGGGGAATTAGGCAGACAACAAAATAATTATTGAAGTATAAGCAGAGCAATTCATGAAGACGTTTTGTTTAAGGCACACAGATTTCTGCCACTATAATAACAATGAGAGATGAGATGAGCCCTTTTTCTACGTATCTTGAATTCACATCTGGAGCCACAGAAAATCATTTTAAAGCTTCAGGGTATATGTTGTTGTGCGCAGCCTTCAGTTCAAGCATACAATGCAGCACTTGAATGCTTGGAGGTTAACTTTGTGCCATATTATCCTGGGATGCTCCTTACTTTTTCATATCTTCTGTTCAAGACTTTGTCTTATCTTTATCACGTCATTCCAATGCCTGAGTCTGCAAAAGGATACCCCTTGAAGTGTGGCTACACACATGACAAATGTATCACCAAGCAACCGCAATGCTCCAGGACTGCCTTTGGAAAGGTTGTTTCCATCCTCTACAACCTGAGACAGCCTTTCAAAATGGAGGTTTCAGCATAAAGGCATAAACATCTGAGCCGTTTACTTGACACAGCACATGGTGCAGCTGCAGCACTAAGCTTTCTTATGGTCTACTTCCAAACTTTGTCCTGTATCAATAATCAAATTTGTACTTTCTGGCTGGACACTCACGGGTACTATGTGTAAATGACATCTTGAACTTATATTATTTAACTATATTGTTTTTTGTACTGCTACTACTAATAGGTAGAATAATAGCAATAATAATAAAAGTATTACAGTGCCTTTAAAAAGTATCCACTCTCTTGGAAATTTTCACATTTTATTGTTACACAACTCGGGGGCTTTGCCCCCTGCTTGCTTCACTCGTCAACCCCGCGCTAGCCTCTTTGCAGTTCTGCCGCACACGCATGGGAATGCGAATGTACAATTTAAACAGATTGTTGTTTTCATGGGAACTATTCCATATGCATAATAGAACTAACTATTTTGCATTACAGCGAGTAATTAACCATATTAAAAAATAGCAAAACGTAAAAGTAAAACTTTTTAGACTAACACTTTTACTGTAAAAGTTCAGTAAAAACAATTTTTTTAATTAAATTTTCGTCAATATCACATTGAATTTTCATTGTGTTCATACTTTCATCGTGACAACGCAACGTATAACTGCTCGTGATTGAATTTTGTTTCTTTCTCTCTATTAAATAAAATGACTTTTTCGAATGTTTGTCTATATGATTTGTTAATTGTCTTTGCAAAAGTTATTCTAATGGGAAACTGTTAAAATTTTAATATGAATGGCATATCAAGATCTCCTTTGTTGTCTAATGTTACCTTTCTTGGATACATCCTTCTTTCAACAGTAATTCAGCCGGTGGAAGACTGTATGGTGTTAACAGTTGTAGATATTCTTCAGGATATTGTAAGTTAATGTTTTCACCTTCCACACAATCACCACCAACTGCTTCAGCATAGTAAATTGATACGCATTTAACCAATTTGCTGTGTAACCAATCGACATTTTTGGCATTAATTCGTTTGACTTCATTTGCACTTTGATTATTATTGTTCGTTTTTTGAATTCTTTTCTCTCCAACACTTTTGGGCCTCTTTTCGACGCACAGCCCTTTCTTCTTCGCTTAGTTGTTGACATGTCATCTATTAAGTATAAAATTATTGTCCAGAAAAGGACTTCAATGAATGTATTGAATAGATTGTATGTATAAAAATTAAACTGTGGAATTTTCATAAGCAACTTAAAATGAGGAAAAAGTAAAAATTTATAAGAGCTGAGAGCACAGGAAGTGTGTCTGACAAAAGCATTCACACGAATGAGAGGTGAGAGGACCGTGGTCATGTTTGAAAATGGTTGACAGGAGGGAGTGACTTGAAAAAATATCATGGCAAAAGTCTCATCTCGCGGGACTTGAAAAAATCTCTTCAAAAAAGTCGCGTCTCATTGCAGGATTTTTTTATATAATAGAGAGATATTGAATCACAATGGATTACGTATGGCTTTTTTTCCACTGATCAAAAGAAAAAGTCTCTTTAATAATAAAGTGAAAACAGATCTCTGCAAAGTAGTCCAGATTACTTACAAATATAAAACACAAAATAACTGGGTTCACCCCCTTAAGTCAGTATTTGTTTGATGCACCTTTGGCAGCCATGACAGCCCTGTGTCTGTGTGAACAGGTCTCTCTCTATCAGCCTTGCACGTCTGGGCACTGCCAATTTTCCACAATCTTCTTTTTCAGAAACTGCTCAAGCTGTGTCAGATTGCAAATGAACAGCTTTCATTAAGTCCAGCCACAAATTCTCAGTTGGTTTGAGATCTTGACACTGGTTCGGCCACTCCATGACATTAGTATTGTTGCTTTCAAGCCATTCCTGTGTAGCGTTGACATTATGCTTGTGGTTGTTGTCTTGCTATAAAACAAATATTCTATCAAGCCGTAGGTTTCTTGAAAATTGTGTCAGGTTTTCCTCCAGGATTTTCACATATTTTGCAGCCTGCATTTTGCCCTGTACCCTCAAAAGCCTTCCACAGCCTGCTGCAGACAAGTATCCCCATAGCCTGATGCTGCAAAGACCATGGCTCACGGCAGGGATGGAGTGATTTTTGATAAACTTTGAAGTTTTGGCTGGTTGAGTATACAAACAATACAAAGTTGTGATAACAGAACTGCTCCTTGCTTGGAGGATGTTTGTATTATTCTGACTTGGAAATTAACATGTCTGACAATATTGGTTTCTAATCAGCATATCTGTACTCATTAATGGTTGGTAACAATACATTTTGTTAACTTGTGTTTTCATTAATTGTTAAACCCAAGAAATTTAGATGTGCCATTGTTTAAACCGATTGTCCAGGACTGACAACGGCAGGGACTGAAGGAGATTTAAACTTCTGGGCAGGAGAAGGCAGAGGAGGGACGGTCCATTGACCACAGGGGCTCACTGGCAGACTGGGGTACGTGGTTGGTGTGATGTGAGGGACACGGATGGCAACACTTACCCCAAGGGAGGAAGAGACAGCTTCACAAGAAGACGGTTGTAGGTTCAGCGAGAGAGGGAAGCTGCATGAAAGGACCGAGCAAAGTTGGCGGATAAGAAGTGAGACGTGCCTAGGTCACAGCAACACAAGGAGCCCAGAGTGAAAAAAAGAACGACGAGGATATGCTGACAGGGATTCCACGATTTTGACAAAACCTCTGTTGAGAAACGAGTGTCCGGTGAACAGAGGGCATCGGTGGACAGTTGGACGATTAATTGTTGGGGTAGCAGTGCGCAAACTGGACTCTGTACCACTAAAGGTTGTATCTTCCAATTCTTGTTGTTAACGGACTTTTAGAGGGACTTTTAGAGTGTGGACTGTGTGCTTTCCTTTTAAAAAAAGGAACTTTGTTCCTGATATTTTTAGATTTTGTTATGTTCATTTATCTTTTTAATTTACTTTTTATTGTCTTGTGTAATAGAAATTAGTGTTGCTTTTCCTGAAATTACTGTTGTGTCTTTCATTGTGTGTTATTCACCGCCCAATTTAAACAAACCTGTGCGCTATTATCGGTAAATTTCAAGAGTTCCCAGTCACTTCATAAAACTGGGTGGCGTAGTCGGATATTTTAATGGTGTCTAAGTTAGATTACCTGCAAGTGTGACCAGGCATCTGTCACAATACTGACTGACCACAACATAGACCTTCCAGATGCAGGGGCATTTACACTTGAGTCAATTGAAACCCCAGACAGGTGACCTCCATTGAGCTAATTCTGGGACTTCTAAAGGCTGCACCACTGATGAGTTAGGGCTGTCATATTAAATGGGGTGAATACTTATGCGACCAATTATTTGGTGTTTTATATTAATTTAGACTACTTCGCAAACATCTGTTTGATATTAAAGTCTTTTTCTGTTGTTCCCTGTCAAAAAAGCCAAATTCAATCCATTGTGATTCAATAAAACTAAAATGTGAAAATTCCAGGGGGTGAACACTTCTTATAGGCACTGTAAAAATAATAATACAGCACTGGTTTTTATCAGCTTTTTTATCACTAGAATTTACAGTCTTTGCTTAAAATCAACCCAGCAATCAGTCTTCACTATATGTAGCACTCTTGCTAAAAAAGCAAAAAAAAAAAAAAATACATTTTAAAGTGACTTCAGATAAAACACAAGCTTGTTCAATATATGATAAATTGCAAGGAAAAAATTTGAATATTTTATTTTATGTGTGTGTGTTAATGCCTCATTTTGAAATGTAAGACGCCATTCTGATGCAGTGAGGTTACCAGGTGACTGTAATTTAACCCGCAGGTGAGGGTCTTTGTGAGGGTCTGGGTGTTGGTGTGTTGGCCGCCTGGTGCACTGATGTCCCGTCCTTCCTTGGCTCCTGTTTTGCACCAGATGATGCTAAGATAGATTTCAACGACCAGGAAGTATGAATTAAGTGGGTTTCAAAACTGATTAATACATGTTTATTGATACCATTAATTTATTTGTTTAGTCTGCATCATCTTTGAAAAGAATGTTTTGCAAAAAAGGATCTGCTCTGTGTTCATGTCGAAAGTGTCAGTATTGATATTCTTGATGTCCTTATTAAGGGCTGAAGGAATATTCAACTTTTGGTGACGTCCGTAAAGGCTGTGTCTCATTTTCTGATTAATTCATTGCCTGTCTCTTAAAATGATTTATTATTGTTGATTAAATAAATATACCTTTCTGCAGAGTGTAATGGGTTATTTCTTTTTATTTTTGATTAGTTTTCTTTTGAATACTAAAGAATTAACTTGTAATGCTGTATTTCCGCAATACACATACTGTACTGTATATCTTCAGTGGGTACCTTGGGTAAAGATGGAGATAATGGGTTCATTTTTTTTATTTTTTTGCCTGCAGGTACATTACTACTGGCCTGCTGAATGCTTGTGAATTTACAAAGCTTTCAAATTTCTCTCTCTAAGAAAGTGATGGAAAAAAGATTCCTCCTTTACTAAACCTTAGTAAAGATTCGCTGTGACTAATCCAAAGAAATAGCAGTCCTTTTATATAGTGTGCACCATAGCAAACAATGCACTTTAGAAAACATTTCAAAATACAGAACAAGGCAGATCAAATGTCACCTTCCACATGAATGTGACTGTGGGCAGCTGTGTTAAAACAGTAAGAGGTACTATAAATGTATGTATGCTGCACAACCGTTATAAAAAATGCAGCAGAGTTATATTTACTTTTTATAGTCACGGGCTCGCATCAGCAAAATTTAAAACCACAAATGATAAAAATACTGAGCTTCTACAGAAGGGCAGGATCTTGTGGTATCAGGTTATCCTGTCTCTCTGCTACAGGTACAGTGCAAGGTGAACAGTCCAAACAGCACAAGCTTGTGACTATTTTTAGTAATTTTTTTTATTGTAAAGGAATTGTGGATAGATCTAGCCTTCTTGGCACCCTATCAATACAAATTAATAAAATGAAAAAAGAGGAAACGGTTGAACCTGATTAGCTATTCTCTGCCTACTTTTATGAAATGAATATTTTTGCAGTAATTAATTACCTATAGAAACTAGCATAGAATCCTATCTGGTGTTAGACATGGCATGATAACAACTTTAATACTTTATATACAGTGCCTTCCATAATGTTTGGGACTAAGACACATTTTTCCTTTATTTACGACTCTGCTCTAGAGTTTAGAGTTACAAATCAAACAATTCAGACATGATTAAAGTGCACATTGCAGACTTTCATTTAAAGGTATTTCCATACATTTTGGTCACACTATGTAGTACTAGGGTGTTGTACCGTGTTAGCCATTATGAATGTAGAGAAAAACCAAGCAAAGTGACACCTTTTATTGGCTAACTAAAAAGATTACAATATGCAAGCTTTACATCTTGCCTGAAGAAGGGGCCTGAGTTGCCTCGAGAGCTTTCATATTGTGATCTTTTTAGTTAGCCAATAAAAGGCATCACACTATATAGAAATTACAACTCTTTTTCTACATATCCCCTCATTTCAGGGTACCATAATGGCTGGGACACAGCAATGGCAGGTACTGTATATTAAAGCAGTCATAGATGTTGCATATCCTTTGAATGCAATGACTGCCTGAAGTCTGTGATTCATAGACATCACCAGGTGCTGAGTGTCTTCTCTGGTTGTGCTGTGCCAAGCTTCTAATGCAGCCATCTTCAGCTCCTGCTTTTTTGGAGGGCTTGTCCCTTTACATTTTCTCTTCAGCATATGGAAGGCCTGCTCAGTTGGATTTAAATTGGGTTACTGGCTTGGCCATTCAACATTTTTCCATTTTGAGATTTGAAAAACTCCAGTGTTGCAACAGCAGTATGTTTGAGATCATTATCTTGTTGGAGGATGAAGTGACATTTAATGAGTTTGTAGACATGTACTGGAACTTGAGCAGGTTGGCTGTTTCTATACAGCTCGAAATTTATTGTGCATCATCAATGAAGACAAGCAGGCAGTACATGGGGCAGCCATACATGCCTAAGCAATAAACCTCAACCCCTATGTTTAACAGATGAGGTGCTATGCTTTGGATGTTGGCAGTAAGTTCCTTCTTATCTCCACACTTTGCTTTTGCCGTCTCTCTGATACAGTTTCATCCTTGTCTCATATGTCCACAAGACCTTTTCCAGAATTCTGAGGGCTCTTCTAAGTACTTTTTTGTAAACTGTAATCTGGCCGTCCTGTTTTTGTGGCTAACTAGTGGTTTACATCTTGCAGTGTGGCCTCTGCATTTCTGTTCATGAAGTCTTCTGCGGATATTAAGCTTTAACACATACACACCTACCTCCTGAAGACTGTTTCTGATTGGTTGGACAGGCGTTTGGGGCTTTTTCTTTATCTTAATGATGATTCTCCTGTCATCAGCAGTGGAAGTCTTCCTTGGCCTATCAGTCCATTTGCGATTACTGAGTTCACCACTGCATTCTTATTTCTTATTGATATTACAGACAGTGGATTCAGGTAATCCTAAGATTTTATTTTACATCCTCATAATGGCTTCTTTGACTTTCATTGGCACAACTGTTGTTGAACAATGGAAACTACTGACTCCAAAGTGTAGAAGCAAGCTGAGGTATCTTATGGCTGCACTAATGAAGCAATAAAACTCTCCTGAGTAATCACAAATGCCTGTGATGTCAATTATCCCTGAAATGGGGGACCATGTAGAAAATGTAAATAAAATAAAATTAAATTAAATTAATTTAATAAATATACTAATTTAATTAATAATAAAATTAATAAAAAATAATAAAATTAAATTATTTAAATTAAAGTCTGCAATGTGTACTTTATTCACGTCTGAATTGTTTGATTTGTAATTTTAAGTTATGGAGCAGAGGGCTAAATTAAGGAAAAATGTGTCTTTGTCTCAAACATTACTGTATGTAATTATGAGTGATTTCAAATGTTTGATAACAGAAAGAAGACTTCATTTTTATTATTCACTGCCTTGACAACATTTCACCCTGTTCATTTGGTAATAACTGTAAGAGCCATTTTCCTTGTTCTATAAGATTCACGAATATTTCTTAGATGACGATGCATAAATAATGGGAGGTTCTTATAACCCCCGTAAACAGAATCTTAGTGGTATATTCTTACCATTTCTAACAGCTTGGAGTAAACATTATTCTTCAATCAGCTAGTGATAGCCTTGCCTTGTATAAGGTGTAGAGGCATACGGTTTTTTACAGTGATCACACGTCACTGTGCCTGGGCACTTGCCTATATGCCAACCGGCTTACGAGCCTTTTGAGTGTGTGAAGCAAATATGGACTTAACAGCACTTAATTTATGTGTTGTGCCGTACGTAAAGTGTACAGAAGAAGAAGCTAAGAACCTTTAAGTAGAGAAAAAGAAATTAACCTTTAAGTAGAGAAGAAGAAACGTGACCGCACGTAACAGTGCTCGATGGCCTACGGGCTCTTTGAATGTGAGAAATAACAAGTAAAGAAAACTTGTTTACTTAAGTACCGCACCGTACGCCAAGGAGTACAGAAGAAGAAATTAAGAACCTTTAAGTATAGAAATAACTAAAGTCTTTCAAGAGAAGCTAAGTTTAAAGAAGATACATTTTTCCTTTTTTTTTTGCCTTTTATTCTACGTGTGTAACTATTTTTTCTTTTATTCTTGCGCGGACTATTTGCTTTTACCTTTCACTAAATACCTTTAAAACGAACTCTTGGACTCTGAGAATTCTTTTGACACGCGTCTTACCCGTGCCGGATGACACCTTATATATTTCAGCAGCTACAATAACATCTGATAAACTGCCATTAAATGGTACAAGTAGTACAATATTATCAGAGCTGACACGTACTGTAAGCTCTCAGTCTCTCAATGTGCTTAACTAACTTAGGCCTATCCTGGCAACATCAGACAAGAGGCAGGAACCAAGCCTGGAGGGGGAGCAAACTTTTATTTTGTTGATTATTTATAATTATTTTTTATTATGCATTGTGCCTCTTCTGCTGTTTAAGTTTTTTATGGAGGGAACCGCAGAAGAGTTCCAGTGCCCATGCATATCTGTATGTGTGTAAATGGGAAATAAAGGATCTAATCTAATTTAATCCATCTCACTCACACACCCAAAATGCCAATTTAGAGTCAAAAAACCTAATGCATACATCTTTATGGCAAAGAAAGGGAAACTTGGAAAAAATTACTCCAACACATGTAGATTCCACACAGAGAGATAGACGGGCCAAAACTAGGACCCTGGGAATGTAAGGCGGTAGTGCTGACCACGTGACACTTCCTCCTTCATTTATTTATTCATTGTGCACTAATGTCACCTTCACTCAGCTTGAAACTCTCTCTGTTTATTAATTGGATTAGATGCCTTGAATAGGATATTATAGTTGCACTTAAATATCCTATTTTGCAAATTAAACTTGGTTTTGTTCTCTACTGTAGATGAGAGCATATTTGTTTAACTGTTTCATCCATTTTTGAAGGAAGTAAACTCTTTTAAGTTTTTTATACTTGCTCTCTTTGTCATAAATTGTAGTAGCTGTAGAATATTGTGTTTGGTGCCACAGTGGCTTCAAGTTTTCATTCCACTTGAATTCTTAAATAATAAGCATTGCTGCTGCCAGTGGAGTACACTTATTTTGACTTTTAATTGACTTGCCTTTTATACTTCAAAATTATTAACTGTTTCTTTTTCGAAAGAAATGGCGAAGGTCTGAAAAATATTGATCTGCAACAGTCCTCAAAAGATTATGCTGTTGCTCTCAAAAAATGAAAATCAGTCATTTTGGAAATGTGTGACAGAATAAGAGCACCAATTAACAGCAAAAACTGGCTATTAATGTAGACATTTGAGTGAAAATAGTGCCCCTCCAGGAACTGAGTTTGAGACCCCTGATTTAACTCTTTGCTCTCTTTGCATCTCTTTATTCTTTGATTTCTGGTTAGGAAAAATATAAAGTATTTTCAGATTTAAAGGATAAGTTTGGTATTTTTCAAGTTGAAATTATTTCCTCCCAACCATGCTCTGTATGCATTTGCCCATTAAATTGTGTTCTAAAGTTAATTGTTCTCTTTAAACTTAAAGAAATTGCTGTCCTTCCATTTCAGCTTCCCTTCTCAGCAAGAGTTTTCCTTATCTGCCAGGAGGGATGCCAGATAATCCTGCCTGGCACTTACAGCAGCCATTAGCTAATCGGATGAGTTTGATGATCTCCTCTTGTCTTGGAAATCTCTAAAGTTCTTATAAATGTTTCTAGGAAGGGTCCAATCAGGAAGTCTTGCTTATGGTAAAAGGTGGACATGTAAGCCGAAAGTGTTAATGTAATTGCCAAAAAACAGTAATGGTGGCAGAAATTGTACAACATTTTGTGTCTGGGCTGCATTTTATCATGCAGCATTATAGCAATGGGGTGCTCATAATACATAACCATACTATATTAAATTTTACATTTCTTAGACAGATGATTTAAAAGGCTTTTACAAAGTAAATGACTTCACTACATTACAGTCTTCTGCCAGCAAATGAACAATCAGCACTAGTAGAAAAGATGGCTGGCTTTTCAGAATGTCACACCAGTACTGGGCACAGCTGTGGCATATCTTGGCTCATTTATCACCCTTTACTACTCACCACCCCCAAATAAAATGGTCCTGAATGCAAAGTAAAACTCTATGCAACATATACATTTTAAATCTTCCAGCCATTTTCTTTCCTTACTCTGCATTATCCTCTAGAAAAGGAGCGGCCTACACAGGTAATGGGAACAATTCAGAAATCAACAGCAAGTGATGGGATGCCAGTTTATGCATACACTGGCATCACACTCATTTTCACTGAAAAGTTCAGATTAGCCAATTACCTTAACAGTATATGCTTAAGTTTTGGAGGAATGTAGAGTCCCAGGACGAATCTACATAAGAGCACGGAAACTGCACACAAAGGGCAGCACAGCAGACATTCAAACCAGAATCAAAGAACTACAGCATGTAGCAATAACTACCTGTTGAATGCAACCACTAAATCAGTAAAACACATTTACCGACATTTGAATAGGACTGGCCAGAATCAATCTAAAGCAACATTGCTGTATTTAAGGGATGGAGGAATACTCCACATATCAGTATTTCTCTGTGTTGCTGCTTCTCCAAGAGCAGAAATTTTATGCATGCACTGGTTTGTTTATTTTGAGCATTTATTTTCACAACAGGAAATATGAAGATGTAGTGATAAACTTTTCGAAATGAATGTGATCTCTTACAAAGATTTAAACAGTTTAAATTTTTCTTCAAATTAAACCATTTCGAAGTAATTTATGCTATAAAAACATACAAAAATATGTATATAAAAAATGTAAAATATGAATAAAATTTAAATGGCTTTTACAGTTGTAACGGCCGACCCCTTACCCAGTCAGCAGCTACACCTCCAAGACCTGTGGCCTGGATAATTTACTGAGGTTAAATCTAACTATCAAGCCGTACCTCTAACAAATTAAGCTTTTCCCCCACAATCGACGGTGTAAATATAAGCACACAAAAGCAGTATGTAAAATTAAGTGATTAATTATATTAAATGAAATAACAAGACAAATGCCAAATAGAAATATATACATATATAAATATAAATATCCCTCCACCACAGCAATAACGAGACACCACCATATATAAATACAACAAACCCTCCCTTGCCCCTGTAACATATAACAAACAACGAACAACAACAATGAATGATATACGGAATGAAAGATCGTGAATTTGAGTTCGGTTATAAAAACTGTCCTGAATACGGATGACTGAACTAGAGATAAATGAGTTGTTTGATTTTCCCGGCAATTGGAGCAACCTCACCGTGATTCCTTGGCGTGTGGTGGATGACGTTCCGACCCTGGGGTCTCTGCAGATGAGGGATGGAAGACAGTCCGGCAAAATGAAAAACAAACTGGTGCAAAGGCGTGATGAGAAAAAACAGCAGGTAAGTTGAATCCGTGGTTGAAAAAATGGTCTCCTTTCTTCTCTCCTTCTCTTCTCCCATGGCTGTTCCCTCCTGATTACTTAAATAGTCCTGTGACAGCTGTAATTGATTAATAGGGAACTGGTGTTTTCCAGGTTTGGGGTTGCGGTCTCCTTCCATCATCCATTCACTGACACACACATAAACAGCAAACGGGACAATAGAAACAAAACGCACTCAGTACTAACATTTGACAACACTATAAACTATGTAGCCCCGCTACATTCCTCCCCCCCCCCCCCCCCCCCCCCCAACTTTGGGCAAGGGAGGGCCGAAGTACAGCTTGAGATTGGCCACATGGATAGTGTCTAGCTTGGAGTTAGTGCCGATACCCCTTTGAATCTGGAAATTGACTGGACCTATTTGAGAAATGATTTTGGCTGGACCTAACCATTTAGGCGCTAGCCTGGCAGAGAACCTTTTCCTGACATCCGAGAGATGGTGAGCTCTAATCCAGACCAAATCACCCGGCTAAAAGTGCGCTTCCTTATGCCAGGCATTGTACAACTTGGCATGTCTGGATGTTGAACTCACCAACCTCTGTTGGATTCTCCACCGTTATTCCTCAAGTTTAAATAAATTACTGTAACTGGTGGTTTCTGGACTAGGGGTTCTGGGAAGGAGTCAGTCAAGCGGGCCCTTCAGCTGTCTGCCCAGCGCAACCAAAGCAGGCGTCTCACCTGTGGCTTCATGCACAGAGGTGTTCAGGGCAAACCGGAGCTCGGGGAGCCACTTATCCCAATCCTGATGGCGTTCACCCACATAGGAGGCGATCATGTTCTTTAGGGTCCGGTTCACTCGCTCTGACATGTTTGCCTGGGGATGGTAAGCTGTTGTCAGGCTTTTCTTCACTCCCCAGGCTGTATAAAGTTCATCCAATACAGAGCTCGTGAACTGCGGACCCCGGTCTGAAACAATGTTCTTCAGCACCCCCCAGCGTTTGAAAATTTCGTTCTTCAGGGTGGAGCATATTTTGTTGGTCTTAGCATCCGTTAATGCAAACACCTCCACCCACTTCGAAAAATAATCGATCACCACCATCAGGACAGTTTTCCTCGAGCTGGTAACAGGAAAGGGCCCCATCAGGTCGATTCCCAAAGTCTCCCTCAGTCCATCAGCGATTATCGATTGGAAAAATCCTGCCGGTTTACCAGCTGGGTTTTTGAGCTGCTGGCACATTAAGCACTTCTTCACATGGTGGCAAACGTCTTTCCGGACAGATGGCCACCACGCAACCCCCAGGATCTTCAATAAAGTTTTTGTCCTTCCAAGGTTACCACCTAAAGGACTGTCATGATAATGACTCAGAAAGTCGGGGACGAGCGCTTCCGGGACCACTAGTTGGTGTTGCAGACCCCCAAGGGAGGATGGAGTGGTACTGTACAGAATCCCCTGGAGGTCCACGAAGTGTACCCGGTCAGTACGCTGCTGCTCCAGTCCCTCCCTGATGTTCTGGCAGAATGGACTGGTGGCTTGTGTTTGAACCAGGTCTTGAAGGCTTCTTGGCAGAGGGAGGACCATCTTTTTTGCCTCTGCCAAACACACCATTCCTGGTGGCTCTGACACCCTGGACAGAGCATCAGGCACGATATTGCCACAGCCCTTCCGATAGGTCACCTTGAAAGTAAAGTTCTGGAGGCAGAGTACCCACCTGGTTAGACGGGAGAAGGTCTTCGAGTAATTAAATACCCAGGTCAGAGCGTGATGGTCTGTGTACACTTCAAATTCAACCCCCTCCAAATAGTGTCTCCATTTTTCCACAACCCACACGACAGCCAAACACTCTTTTTCAGCCATCGAATAATTCAGCTCAGCGCCGTGCATGGCTCGAGAGGCGTAAGCAATGACATGTTCAGCCTGGTGAATTTTCTGAGTGAGCATGGCGCCAAGCCCCAGGTTGCTGGCACCCGTTTGCACCTGGAAAGTGAGCTGTGGATCTGGCTGTGCCAGAACGGGCAGCTTTTGAAGATGGTTCTTTAGTTGCTCGACCGCGTCCTGGCACACCGTTGTCCACTCCCATGGGATATCCTTTTTTCTTAAGTAGTTCAAGGGAGCCGCTATATCAGCCATCCTGGGGATGAACTTGTGATACCACCCCACTCACCCAAGGAAACGTTGTAAAGATTTCAAATCCGTGGGCGTGGGGTAGTCCCGGGTTGGCTAAGGTCTTCTCGGGGTCTACATCGACCCCCTCAGATGAAAGAAAGCGGATGTGGGGTTGTATGAAGGTACATTTCTTCGTGTTCAGTGTGAGGTGCGCTTGATGAAATCGATGGAAGATGGTGTCCAAGTCCTGGAGATGTTGTTTAATAGAAGGAGAGTAAACAATGACGTCGTCGATGTAAACAAAGCAGATCTTGCCTATCAACCCCCTCAGGACTTGTTCCATGAGCCGCTAGAAGGTGGCCCCAGCATTTTTAAGCCCAAAAGGCATGACTTTGAACTGGAACAAGCCTTCGGGGTGATGACTGCCGTCTTCCTCTTACTCCCCTCGTCCATCGGCACCTGCCAATAGCCACTGCGGAGGTCTAGTGTGCTGAAAACTGCAGCTCCATGCAGTGACTCCAGAATCTCATGAACCAGGGGCATGGGATATGCGTCCAGGTTCGTCTTTCCGTTAACCCCCCTGTAGTCCACACAGAAACGATAGGTGTCATCCGTCTTCTTCACGAGGACCACAGGGGACGCCCAGGAGGAGGAAGATGGTTTGATTATTCCCTCGGTGAGCATTCGATCAAGGTGTTCTTTAATTATGCCCTTCTTTAGTGGAGAAACACGGTATGCTCAGTGCCTTTCTGGAATTTTGTCCGAGGTGTGGATCACATGGGGGTTAACGGAAAGACGAGCCTGGACGCATATCCCATGCCCCTGGTTCATGAGATTCTGGAGTCCTCAGAGAGGGCACCACTTATGTAATGGCCAACCCCTTACCCAGCCAGCAGCTACACCTCCAAGACCTGTGGCCTGGATAATTTACTGAGGTTAAATCTAACTATCAAGCCATACCTCTAACAAATTAAGCTTTTCCCTCACAATCGACGGTGTAAATATAAGCACACAAAAGCAGTATGTAAAATTAAGTGATTAATTATATTAAATTAAATAACAAGACAAATGCCAAATAGAAATATATACATATATAAATATAAATATCCCTCCACTACAGCAATAACATCACACCACCATATATAAATACAACAAACCCTTCCTTGCCCCTGTAACATATAACAAACAACGAACAACAACAATGAATGATATACGGAATCAAAGATCGTGAATTTGAGTCCAGTTATAAAAACTGTCCTGAATATGGATGACTGAACTAGAGATAAATGAGTTGTTTGATTTTCCCGGCAATTGGAGCGAACTCACCGTGATTCCTCGGCGTGTGGTGGATGACGTTCCGACAGATGAGGGATGGTCCGGCAAAATGAAAAACAAACTGGTGCGAAGGTGCGATGAGAAAAAACAACAGGTAAGTTGAATCCGTGGTTGAAAAAATGGTCTCCTTTATTCTCTCCTTCTCTTCTCCCATGGCTATTCCGTCCTGATTACTTAAATAGTCCTGTGACGGCTGTAATTGATTAATAGTGAACTGGTGTTTTCCAGGTTTGGGGTTGCGGTCTCCTTCCATCATCGGCATTCACTGACACACACATAAACAGCAAACGGGACAACAGAAACAAGACGCACTCAGTACTAACATTTGACAACACTATAAACTATGTAGCCCCGCTACATTGTAATTGTGCAAATGTGCTTGTTTCTCTACATTTCATTTGACCGCACTCTATTCTGCCTCTTCAGTGCTGTAGTAAATAACTTTTAACGTGTTTCTGTTTGTGTGACAATGCATGTGCTGTTCACTAGACAAGGCCCTGTTGAATTTTCTGAATATACTTATTAGCTTAAAACTACATCTGTAGTAATATAGTAATTCCTCTGCCTAATGCATTTTGTTTTCATATTTGCTAGTGCACCTTATGTGATGGATAGCCTGCATGGGAGGGCATCCTGGCTGGGACTAAACATAGATCTTTACCCCGCCAGGAGGCCTTTATAACAGAAGACAAGGGAAGAAAGTTTAATCCCACTGGTTCCTTCTCCAAGATACTGGATGGCAGCCTAACCAGGCTAGAATTCCCACATGGATACCTGCAGGGCATGTTGGGTGTTGTAGTCCCAGTGGGCAGCTGTATTGGGTTCCATGGGGTTCACCATGGGGAGGCTGCGGGGATCAGGAATCCTTACGCTGTGGGGCTTCAGCCTTACACAAAAGTGCTTCCTAAGTTTCACATCTCCGGAAGTACTCCCAGGTGTGGGATAAAATGGCACAACCCCGCTTCAGTCTGGGAGCCAGAGTCGGGAAGAGGAGGAAGACAACACTTACGAGAGGAGAAGACGACAGAGAGATGACGGAGTTCCTGTGTATGAGAATTAGAGTGTGGTTGTTGTGTGAGAAACGTTTACTGTGAAGAGTTTCACACAATAAAACCTTTATTCATTACTGGACTTGTGTCCGAGCCTGTGTGCCAGGAGATTGTGGAGCTACAACACTCTCTGGGGACCACACTTAGCAAACATAAGATGTATTGGTTTTAACATAGCAATGGCAACAAATTTCACAGTCCATAACAATGTGCAATATAAACCACCAGTCTGGCTTTTTGATCAAACATATGCTCTCAATAGCAGTGACTAATCAATTGCAAACAACAAGATAATGGCAGCAAGGTTACTTCCATTAGTCTACACAGTGGCCTACTGCTGTCTGACTAGTCAGCCAACAACATACCCAAAACCTTCTGCGAACTTACAATAGAAAGTAGGATAACAACAAAATATGTGTCCATACCTTCAGGAGCTTTCTTGCTGCAAAATCCATTATGGTACAGAGAAATCCAGTTGTCGAAGAATATCACTTTCAAAGGACATCAGTGTTAGACTGTCGAGTCTTTACTGTTGCATTGTAGACCTCAGTCTAGTTTATACAAACCCCACTTTGGTAAAGAACACTCACTCTACATTGTCACAGGTAATCAGATATGAATTGAGATCAAAATGCCATGATCACCACATATTCTTGCACCTGCCTCAGAGCATGCACACATTATTTTCCTTATTGATTTGTATGCAAATTGGTGAGGTGCAATGGTTCCCAGGTTCACACTAAACGAAACCCAAGTGTTTCTAGTTTTGGTTTCAGAAAGTTTTACACTCAATGAATCATTTTTACCCTTAATTAATCTAAATTTTAATTACCTGACCCCTTTTCCTTATTTTGTATTAAGAAAAAGTACAGTACTAGGGTAGTTACAAGTATAAGAAATTCAAAAAGTGTTGTGTTTTTTGATATATTTTAAAATACTTAACTCTATTTTGTCATTTGCTTTTTGTGAAGATTGCTCTCTTAATTGTTACTGAATAATGACACTTAATGACAAGCAGAACAATGCGGCTCGTCCTTAAACAAGATGATCACACCCCATGATGCTATACACATGCATGCATAGGACATGTCGCCTAATGACGAGTTATGTCACCGCAAACCAATGGTAATATAGAAATGCTTGATGATGTCAGCAATGTAAAAAATATAATAATCAAACAAATAAAAACTAAAGAACAAAAAATTAGGATATGCAATATCCATCTATTGATCACTAAACCCAAGTATGCCAGGGAAGGATTGTGGGGACTGAAACCTTTCCTGGCAACACCATGTGAAAGACAGGAACCAATCCAGTGTTAACAATACGTGGCATAAGACTTCTGCTACTGCTACTTTAAATAATAATAATGCCAAATTTATGTTTTATTTCACATTTTTTTCAGTTTGTATTTGCTGAAGGATATTGCCTTCACCAGTCAACTCTATTCCATCAGCAAAGCAAAGGCATTTAAGAAATATTATGATCTTCCTTTGACTATGTTATGTTTTGATATTGGGCTTTGGTTGCAGGTTTTAACAGTGTCTTAAAAGTAGGATACCCCATATACTGTTTGCAGGTCGACATCTTCAGGGCTTGTTGACTAGAAGTTCCACCCAATGCTGTGGGATGGCACTGCCTCCTAACATCTCTCCTCTCCTTGCCTCTGCTGATTGGCAGAATCACCAGTCAATGATGCATGACATCACTTCCAGGTTTGGGGCACATGACCCCGCCCCTTCCTCCTCATCAGCTTCACAAGCAGCACCACCACCATCTCTCCCCAGTCTGGTGGGAGACTCCCGTCTGTAAAGATATATTTTTTGCTACCTATACTGAATACAATATACTGAAATCATCATCTGGTGCCTCAATCCTGAATCCTTGATCTTTGTTTCTGTTTTTATTACTACTAGGGGGCTCTGCCCCCTGCTCGCCCACCCCCGTGTTTGGTTTATCGGATATACAGTACAATACAATTTATTTTTGTATAGCCCAAAATCACATAAGAAGTGCTGCAATTGGCTTTAACAGGCCCTGCCTCTTGACAGCCCCCAGCTATGACCCTCTAAGAAGACCAGAAAAAACTCCCAAAAAAAAACCCTTGTAGGGAAAAAATGGAAGAAACCTTGGGAAAGGCAGTTCAAAGAGAGACCCCTTTCTAGGTAGGTTGGGCGTGCAGTCGGTGTCAAAAAGAAGGGGGTCAATACAATGCAATACAATACAATACAATACAATACACAGAACAGAACAAATCCTCAATACAGTATTAGAAGTACGGAGTAGAATTTCACATTAGATGATATCACATAATATGATTTGGATTTGTTTTAAGTCCTGGAGACCTCATTCATCAAGCTGCCTCCCCCATTTTGCCATTCCACATCTGAAATAGCGCTAATCCGATGAAAGGACCCCTCATTCCCACATCCCCAGTCATCAGGGATGACTTTACCTTAGGCAGGCAATCTACAATTTAAAGAGATTGTTATTTTCTTGTGAATTGTTACATATGCATTATTTTCACTTTTACTTTAAAAACTTTTGTAAAAACAATACTTGTCCTTTATTTTCGGCCACGTGCGTGGTTACATTTCTGTCTTGCCAGATGTATAATACTGCTCATGTTGTGAAGGGGGGAGGCGTCTGAATACACGCTAAGAATATGTCTTTGGATCATTTGCTGCCTTTTTGCTGCTTGCGAGCTGTCTCTTCTGCTTGTCGCATGTTGTTGTTTTAAGAGCTGGGAGCACATGATGCTTGTCTGCCAAAAGCAGTCCAACAACTGCTTGGTTAGAGGTCTGTGGACTCCTTTTAAATGATGGCTCACTGCCTGGTCTCGCGTGACGTTGTAAAAACAATCCTTTTCCTTTATTTCTGGCCCCGGGCGTGGTTAAATTCTTTCTTGCAGGACGTATAACGCTGCTCACATTGTCGGCGGGGGGGGCTGCTGTCACACTGCCCTTCGATCTTTTTAAAGCCTGTACAGCCGCTGTCATTTTTGCTACGGCCCTGGGACAATCTCTTGGCACCAAGTCTCATGTTTTCGGTCCCCGCGAGATGCACCGTGACACATCTCGCGGGTCTTTTAAATGTCTTTCGAGAAGATCACGTATCATAGCCTTGCTTTTGCTTCCCAGAAAATTTTTTTTCATAAATAGAGAGATTTATTATTTTTCTCTCCTAAATTCCAGACGGAGTAGCCAGCAGTTCAGATGGGCTGCTGCACAGGCACACTTCCCTGATACAAAATGGGTGGCAAAGAAGGATCAGGATACTGAATGTAATCAAAAATACCAAAGCAAAGCCGTTTACCAGGAGTGCAAAATAATCTAATGCCAAAACAGAACACTAACCAGAATCAAAGTAAAAAACAAATCACTAATTTCCAAAGCTAGAAACACACTAAAAAACTCACCAACTTTAAATAATCGCAAACCCATATATGAGTATACATCTGCTGCCGAATGATAAGATGTCACGCTAATGATGTCATGGAACATGACAATAAAGTATGAGAGCAGAATGAAAACATAAAGAAAATAATTATTTCAAACTCCAGAACCACAGCACTTCTAAAGCATCCCAACTTGGATAACATGACTTAAGGAGACAAAGTATTAAAGAGCATTTTAAGCATTGATATACATTGGTTAAAAAATTTAACCTGTACTAAATTTTGGCATGATACTCCAAGCTATTTACCTTTCAGGAATGCTTCTTACCGTTCTCACCATTTTGCCTGTTTTGTCTTTTTTATGCTTTTCTTTAAATGTTTGCTTTTTTTTGTCTTCAATTTGTTTGCTATTTTCTGTTTATCCCTATTCTCTTACCTTTACATAAGGAGCAAGCAAGTCAAAACCAAGAGGAGCAAAATCTGACATATAGACAAAAATTAAGTACCAAAGTATTGGTCAAAAAATAAAAAACAAAACAAGCAAAAGCCAAAGTCCCGGCTATTTAAGTGTTTTTTAAGCAAAATCCATAAACTTTGAGCTTTCTTTGCCATCATCTTAAATAAGAATGTGTGATGAAAACTACAAGTGAATGCACAATTCCTGTGATAAAAACACGGCACGAAATGACAATGGCATCATTTTGTCCTATGGACATCCCTGTCACAATGACAAAATAAACAAAAATAAAACTTTAAAAAATCCAAAAATGTAGAAAACGTTAAATACAATTTGTCATGGTTAATTTGGACTCTCAGATGCTGCAGCTAAATGAGAGTCTTATGAAAGACTCCTGCGTTGGCTGAGGTTGTAGTCTGCTTTAGACTGTGTGCTTTGGCTCCTTTTTGTGCCTCCTCATCTGTAAAGGCTGGCAGTTTTTTGTCCATTTGGGGTTTTGCTTTCTCTAGTTTTTAACCCAAAGTGTTAATGAAAGAGTCAAGGTCCCATCTCTAGGTCCTTAGCTTCTTTTTATTTATTCGCTTTGTCTTCTTTTTAATTACATTTTTGTAATTTATCTTTTCTTTTGTTTTATTTGTTGTTTTGTGCATTTCTTATTTAATATTTAATGTATTTTTTTGGCCTTTATGTTATGTTCCTTATTTTATATATGTTGAGCCTAAGGGGGTAGAGCCCCCTGATGCTACAGCTGAGGGAGTGCTTCAAAGCCTTTATAAGTCTGTTGCAATTCTGTACTTCAGCATTGCCCTTAATACTTCATTTGTTTGGATCTACTTTAGATTTGGATTTTGTTTCTTTAAGTTCATTTCTCAGTTATTTTTGCTTATGAATTATAGCTTATGTTAAAGATTTATAGGTAATAGACACTTTGTTTTCAGTTTGCCTTTAAAGGATACCATTTCAGTTCCATTGGCAGGATTTTTATTTTTGTTTCTGAAAATTTTGTCATGCATTTCGTAATATAAAGGAAAGTCTTTTGTTGTTGTTGGCCTGGGGCTTCATATGGTTCTCCTCTTTCCAATTCCATATTTTTCTCTTTTCAATCCTAATTTCCCCTTTTTATTGAGTCTATGCAGGGCAGAAGCTGGCTTCTTGAATTGTGGTATGGCTCCCCTTGACAGTAAGCTTCTATGGAGACTTCAGGCCTACCTCTGTATGTTAAGCCTTGATTTGAGTTTAAACTATAACATATCTTTTGTGTGTAGGATTTAGAATTTCAGATTAGCAAAATAATGGCTTTCAGTTTAATTCAGTTTGCAATTTTATTTTTTTCATTTTTCTTTTTGAAGATTTTTGAATCCTGCATTTATTTATATTCTTTTTAAATTTTGTTAAACAAATTAATTGGATGGATATAAGTATCTTGTTGACAACATTTGTGGTGGATCTTGGCCATCCTTTTTGGGGATATAACCATAACACTACCAGCCTCAGTCAGGTGGATGATATGGGTAAGATGTGGAGACTGACAGTTCAGAAGACTGGTACTTCTGGAGACACCATCACTGCTCCCTGCTCTCCGATTCCCTTGTTTCTGTTTTTTTTTGCTTCATTTAAATCCATCCATCTGTTTAGTAAGTCTAAAATTTCTTATTGTGGAGATCAGAATTATTCAACAGCTAGTGCCCCCTCCTTTAAAGCACATGACATTATAGCTTTCATTCTATACTTTCCACTTAAATCTGAGCTGCTGCTACTGAGAGCATGCATCTTCTTATTTAACTCAAGAAATGTGATTTAAAAACAAAAAAACAACATAGTCCATCTGTGCTGTAGTGTGCTGTAGTTAGGTTCACATATTGCAAAACATGATTCACTAAGCCATATGAATTTTATCCACTTTCTACAAACCATTTTCTCTTGATTGTATTGAAAGCTTACTAAATAGTATTTAAAATCAGAGTTATTTCTCAAAGCAAATGCACTGATATTTGTTTTTATGCAAGTCATATGGATAGTAAGCTTCTTAATCAATCATGAAATTAGAAAGCAGTCCATGCTGCTAAAAACAAATTAGCTGGGGTTTGTTAATGGCTTTATGCATCAGTGGCTTTTGTTTCGTGATCTTATACTGTTAGTCAAAAGTCTCCCTATAAGGCAGGTGCTCAAAACTGCATTGCTTATTTTATTCATTAATTATTTGACTATTTAGGTGATTTATTTACATTTATTTCTGTTGTCTTAAATGGGTTTGCTGTCTAATGTTCAGCTAATCACAATGTACCCTTGAAGAAGGTATCCAATGTTAATACTTACATTCATTTGCTATACTGTACAAGGAAAAAGGGATGTTGCTTAATAACTGAGCACTTGGGCTAAACACTGTGTAACCATCTGGTGGTGCGCTAGGGGAAGGGGGCTGTATGAGAGCTCAGGCTGAAGTCACACATACTGTGCAGAAATGAACCACCGACAACCCAAAGGCTGTCCCATGCACAGGGCAGGAGTACAGTAGTTCTCCTATTGCTGTCTATGATGCAACAGCTTCTTTACATCCTGGTAGCCTGATGTTTGCTTGTTAGCAGCTGAGGAGCAGTTACTTGACTGCCACAGAATTAATTCCAGGACTAAAACAAATGGGGCTGTGACCCGGATTCACCTTCTTGGTAAAGGCACACGTGATCATGGGATGCTGGGAGAAAGTTCAGCCTGATGTTGCATTTATAAAAGTGTATTGATTAGATGATGTCCCATCCAAAGAATGAAGCTCTCCACAATGCAACAGTGTCTTTGTATCTTTGTAACCTGACAGTTACAAAGTCTGTGACTAAGGAGCAGCCCTTGGCCGGTGGCACCACAGAGCAAATTCTCTGACTGTAACACACTATGATTTTTGTTAGTTTATTTCTAAATTACTGTATATTTAATCAGTGCCTTGAGATGGAAAGATAGATAGATAGATAGATAGATAGATAGATAGATAGATAGATAGATAGATAGATAGATAGATAGATAGATAGATAGATAGATAGATAGATAGATAGATAGATAGATAGATAGATAGATAGATAGATAGATAGATAGATAGATAGATAGTACTTTATTTTTCATGTGTGAAGGTTTCCCATTCTTATTTTAACCTGTTATGAAAGGCATGTGGGTTTTGTTAGAAATATGTAAAGGTCTTATAGAATAGTTGTTGCTCCAACAGAACATCTAAATGTGGTGTTTGTTCTGTAAGACTGTTGAACATCATGGTGGCACACTTTATAGCTCTGAAACCTCACAACTTTTGAGTTCAAATCCTAGCCCGGTCACTCTCTTTATAAAATTTAACACACTCTCCTCATGTCCATTTGGATTGTTCTCCAGGTTATGCAGTTTTCCACCCTCATCTCAAAAATATCTGTTAGGTTAGTTGGCATCTACTTGCTCAGTACCTTACTTTCCAAGGTTGGTCCCTGCCTTATGCACAAGGGTGCCATGAAAGGCTTTGACACCCTGCAACCCTTAAACTGAATTAATTAGGTTTCCTATTGGGTTAGTGGATGTTAAAATGCTCTGTAAGATTTGTTATTAAGGCAGCATTACTCAATAATCCTACCATTTTGGCCTCTATTATAGCTGTTAACTGTCTGCCATGCAGCATTGCACTGTCTGCTAGCGTTAATAAGTAGCAATTATATTTTGTGACTACCAAAGATATTCTCCTTGTAAAGCTCACTCTGAAACCTTGAATCAAGTTGTGTGATCTTCATAGTCCAGTCAGGTCAGCGTGCAGCCATGCTCAGCAGCATGCAAACTTGGGGCAGGAGGCTGAAGAAACAGGTGTGGTGGCCCATTAATGATTAGGAATGGGAGGCAAAAGAAGCCAAACCACCCACACATCTAGCTGGTATAAAGCCATGTGCCAGTCAGGCAGTGGGAGGCCACATATTCAATCATTTTTTTACACGTTTTTATTTGTTTTTTTAAGCTTGTTTTATTTTTGTTTATCTCTTAATGAAATCTTTTTCATGAGTGTGGGTGTAATAACAAGATGACTTTTATATGTTTGGTGTTTTAGCATATTTGCATTACCGATGTAAGCAGATCCAACAGATAGAGATAAAGACAGTAATTTTGTAGTTGTGTTCCTCAGGTGGTGCTGCAGATTTCCTTTACCCTCCTTGGCATGTCGATCTCTACTTAGCACCCATTTAGAGCTTCAGAGAAATTTTAATTCTTTGTTGTTGTCATGAAACTGAGGGTTTCCCAAAAGCACCCATTCAAAAACATTGCAAGTTGCCCATTAGTGTTTGAGCACCATCAAAAACCCTGACTAAAAACCCAAAGGGCCAAGAACAAATCTTTATAACAATAAAAAGGTTTATTTTCAAAAAAATGCCCTGCAATACACAAAGCTCCGTACACTAGAGATGACCTTAATAGGCAAGGTGATACAGCAAACAACGTTCCAAAAAGAATCCAGTAGCGTCGATTAAAGCAGAGCAGCGGTTCAAAATATCAAATATCACAGTCCCAATTCAAAATTCAAGGTTTGAAGTCACAAACAGAGAACAAGGGTCAAAAATCCAGAAAATCAAAAGGCAATAAGAAAGACAGAAACTCACAGTAACTCTTTATTTCCTAGCGCACTCGAAATGAACCGCCAGGAACTATGGAAGGCCGTCCATGAATAGAGTGGAGGGCAGTTCCTGGTGGTGACTGGCAGATGACCCCCACCTCTTAGGGGACCACCCACAAAATACTGTTGACATATCCTAGGACATTATTACTTAGAAATAAACACAAAGAAAAGTGACATAAAAAAAGAAAATAATATTAATACAAATAAATGATATAAAATTAGACACAATAGACCTGAAACATGACTTTGAACCCCCCCCCCCCCCCCCCCCCCAAGTGCTGGCTGAAACATAACAGTTGTGGCTTTCACTTGTAGATTTGTCTAAATCACTGAAGTTAAGTGTGCGAAAGAAAGAAAGAAAGAAAGAAAGAAAGAAAGAAAGAAAGAAAGAAAGAAAGAAAGAAAGAAAGAAAGAAAGAAAGAAAGAAAGACCTCCCTCCCTGTAGGAAATATCAACAGAATAACAAGACAATATAACAGAAAAGAGGGAACATCTTGACATTCAGTGGCCACTAGGGGGTGACAGACGTTGCCATGGAGAGTGCATGTAATATTGCAGTGGACACCCTGTAGGAATGCCAGTGTAATAAGACAGTCACAACCTGGCAGACATGTTTCCCTAGGACATTACAACACAGGTGGCCTAGCAGAAGCTGAACTACGGTTGTAGTGATGGACTTCCAAGAAGCCAGCAGCTCTCCAGGCTGGCAACTGGCAGCAGACACTTCAAAAGTGAAAGTATTCTGCCTAAGAGAGTAAAGAGGAAGTATGGAAGTTGCTTTAGATATTAATTGCTTTAAGGGGTACATGGGCTTATGGGGTAGAGTGACACCAGGACCTGCTCGGGACAGTTCTGGCCTAACAGCCCTGTGGCCAAAGAAAGACTTAACTGAGAGGCCATAAGCAAAATTGAGTCTGAATTTGGTAGGAGAGCTTAGGCCATGAAGAAAATATAGGAGCCTTTGAAATCGAAATCCAACATGAGAGGTGTAAAAGGGAGAAAGCTTCTTTAGTGTTGGAATAGCAGGTCAATAAACAAGATTTATCAACATAGTAGACTGGGGTTCAACAACTTGTATAGTTAAGCCAGGGGAGCAACAGGGTTTCATTTTTTTTTCTCTTAGTTTTTCAACTTTGTGTTCTCCCTATTGCTGCCCCCGAGATTGCTTTGTTCTTGATATACTAAACACTGCATTGTAAATTGTGAGTCTCAATGGCCCTATTGCATATAGTCATATGAAAAAGTTTGGGAACCCCTCTCAGCCTGCATAATAATTTACTATACTTTCAACAAAAAAGATAACAGTGGTATGTCTTTCATCTGAGTACTGGGGTGTTTTCCAAACAAAGATTTTTAGTAAAGCAGTATTTAGTTGTATGAAGTTAAATCAAATGTGAAAAACTGGCTGTGCAAAAATGTGGGTCTCCTTGTCATTTTGCTGATTTGAATGCATGTAACTGCTCAATACTGATTACTTGCAACACCAAATTGGTTGGATTAGCTCGTTAAGCCTTGAACTTCATAGACAGGTGTGTCCAATCATGAGAAAAGGTATTTAAGGTGGTCAGTTGCAAGTTGTGCTTCCCTTTGACTCTCCTCTGAAGAGTGACAGCATGGGATCCTCAAAGCAACTCTCAAAAGATCTGAAAACAAAGATTGTTCAGTATTATGGTTTAGGGGAATGCTACAGAAAGCTATCTCAGAGGTTTAAACTGTCAGTTTCAACTGTAAGGAATGTAATCAGGAAATGGAAGGCCACAGGCACAGTTGCTGTTAAACCCAGCAGGTCTGGCAGGACAACAAAAATACAGGAGCGTCATATGCACAGGATTGAGAGAATGGTTACAGACAACCCACAGATCACCTCCAAAGACCTGCAAGAACATCTTGCTGCAGATGGTGTATCTGTACATCGTTTTATAATTCAGCGCAATTTCCACAAAAAACATCTGTATGGCAGGGTGATGAGAAAGAAGCCCTTTAGGCACTCACACCACAAACAGAGTCACTTCTTGTATCCAAATGCTCATTTAGACAAGCCAGATTCATTTTGGAACAAAGTGCTTTGGACTGATGAGACAAAAATTGAGTTATTTGGTCATAATAAAAAGCGCTTTGTCACTGCTAAAATACTATTGTTTCCATAAGGCATGTCATTTATTAAAAGGAAGTTGCTACTTTGAAAGCTCAGCCAATGATAAACAAAAATCCAAAGAATTAAGAGGCGTTCCCAAACTTTTTCATATGACTGTATATGAAAGGATGCCACAAGTGTGCCCTCTCCTGTTATAATGTATTCATTTAGCCATTATTTTTTCCTACCTATACTTAGTTTATATTTTTAAAAGTTAATCTCCTTTTCTTTAAGTTTTGAGTAACATAGGAAGTGAAGTGAAGTACACAGGAAAAATACATATACAGTACATATGAAAAGTATTCAACCCCCAGATGTTCTGTTGCTATACAACATTGAATCACAGGATTTAATGTGGTTTTTTTGACACCGATCAGCAGAAGATGACTCTTTGACAACATATGAAAGTCAAAGTACTTAAGTGTGAGTCGTGCAACTAACCATGAAAGATTACGGTGGGAACTGTTACTGATTTTAATATGTCACAAATCAACATTATAATTTGATATCATTTTTTATAATTTTATATATAAGATATATTCTAGGATCATGCAAATAATCAGGCAAAGCTCTGCTTTTTATTTCTTGGCTTTCATTTTATCATTATGACAACAATGTCATTACTGACACCATTCTGTAAAATTATTTTTTTCTTGAGCGACACCATTTTGCATTTCTGGCTTTCATGTGCATTGCCAGTTTAGATGTCTGGACACTACAATGGCACAAAGCTACTAGATATAAGAAGCACTTGCCCAGTGACCAATGACATAATAATGGTTGCAATATTATACAGTGTGATGGCATTCTTAAAATATTGTCCACACTTTGTTGAATAATAAAGGGAAGACAAAGAGAAGACTTATTTGAGTAGAATTTTTTACTTGCGAACTTAGTTCTGTGCTTTTTTTATTTCAGATGTCAGATTAATGTGTAGAACTTGCACATTTTTCCAGTTTCCTCCCACATCTCAAAGACATGAAGGTTTGGATAATTTGCAACAGCATGGCATAGTATAAATGGGAGTAATATGTGATATGGTGTTGTTTATTAATTTTGCTGTTATGTTTTATTGGGGAATGTATGGAGTTGGTGGTTTTTTTAATTATCTGCCTTGCGTCCTGTATGTGGAGCCTGAGGAGGGAGGGCCACCTACTTAGGCAGCTGGGTTTCTGGCCCCAACAGTACTTAAGCTAAAAATGAAAAGAACACCTCGGCATGGCTTTCATGTATTCGATTCCTGTTTTGTGATCTTTCTTCTTATTGTATTAAGATTTATTAGCTTTAACCCCTGTTTCATTTAAGGTGCGTGTTTTGTTTCTGTTTCTGGATTTGTAGGCTATGTTTTTTTATCTTTTTAGGCAAAACATTTTTTCACTTATTTTTGGCTTGCCTTTTTATCCCTTTTTGGGAAGTCTTTAATACATATTTAAATAATGAACATTTTTCATTGTCTTTTGAGACATGAGTTTATTTATTTATTTATTGGTTTTACCTCTCTTCCTTTAAGGATTATTTGAGACACAATGTCATTTTTGGGCTATGCATGCCAAAAGCCTGCCATTTGAGTTTGGTGTTAGGTTGCCTATCCAGTGGGCCAAATGTATAAAGCAACAGGTTTGGCTTTACTTGTTAGTTTGTGGCTTCCACTTTATTTTTGAGGCTTATGTGCGGCACGAATCACAACACTTTTACAAAAATTAAAAATAAATAAAATGACATCAGTGTCCTATAATAAAAATCAAATAAAAGTTTGAACTATCTCAATGTATATAAAATTGCTTAGAAAAGTGTTAGCCCTCAAACCAGGACAGGTCTAAAGAAAATCAGGTAAGTATTTTAGCAGAGCCATTCCAGACTGCTGCTCCACTATTATTAAATCCGGAAGCTCAAAACCTTTATGGTAAGCAATTATCATTGTGACTCTGATCAAGTTTTAATAAATCCAGTCCTCTGACACTCCAGGGGTTCACTTCACCCATCTCCACTTTTTGATCTAATGTTAGTAAATGTAGATGCATGAAACTCCCCGGGGAACCCCCAACGCCCAGTCTTCAGTCTAATGCCATTAAATGTAGACACACAAATCTGCAAGGGGAGAGCCTTGCTCTTTGAATCTGTAAGTGTTCACAAGGCATTTCTCTAACCAAGTGGTTGAAAAGCAGAGGTATAATATACATTTTACAAAGAAATTCATATCATTAGGTTTCAAGATAAGTCACGTCATATACTATACATACTCTAATGGCCGAAACAGAACACAAGTACTGGCTGTTAAAATCATATGTTAAAAGGGCAAGGCCAAAATTAAATATTATAAATTTAAATCTCTTGATGGAACAGCAGGATAAAAAACACAATGAAGGAATAATGCCTATGAATGGTACACAGACATGGATTTCATGGAGGCCACAAAGCTGAATCAAAAGAAGACTTTACAGAAAGAAAAAGGTAGACATGAGATGATCTCAGGCGTCTTGTGTGTTTAAACAGGGTAAGCAGTATAGAGTTGAAGGAAGATAAAGTTTATAGTTTTTAAGGTAAGACAAGCTTCATTTTATCAATCAACCTATGACCTTGTCTTCATCATTTGTCATGAAATGAATGTGAGACTAAAAGGATAAGATCAGAATCATTGGTTTACTCTCTGACAAGATGGAGATTTTAGTAATCCAAGAGGACCTTGGAGCAGTGCCACTACACTTTAAGACTACTTGAAGAACTTTGGATGTTTGGTGAGGATGGATAATATGGTCTGAAGTACTACATCTGTTAACTTACCTGGGAGGGCTTAGGAATTTGCAACAAAAATGAGGGGCTTAGCCACTGTAACCAAGGAAGTCTAGAAAATGGATAGATATATGCATTGGGTACATCTGAAATAAGATGTCACAATATGGGCAACAGTCTATGTTTTGCCTTTCCGGTCTAAATAAAGACGTTTTAGCACATTATTGAATTTTCAGAGAGCTGGACGGATGTGAACATATATTGAATATTTGAGAATTTGGTCCTGTACTTCAGAATTAACTTTACTCAAGTGAAGTGCACTATACAACTTATTTATTCACTTAATTGACTGATGATTGTTTCAAATAAGATTTATTTTTTTAAACCTTTCTTTGAAGAACTGTCCATAATTAAAAAGGACTCCTCATTTTATTCATACTCTCGGCTTGCAACATTTCTTCTCTTTGTACTGCTGTCATTCCGGAAAACTGCTCTCCATGATGTCCCTGGCTCTTCTTATTTTTAATGGCATATTAAAAACTGTTTAAGGTCACATCACAGTAGGCCAGTCTGTGGACTGGCCAGTTATAGCACATAGAGTGTTATGTTTGAGATGAATGACAATTGATTTGTCTCCCATTAGACAGGAGGCTCCACTGTAGTCAGCTCTATTTGAGCTCATATTGACCTCACAGTGTCTGAATGTGCTTTGTGGGGGTGGTTGTGGGTTCAGACTGCTAGGTCAATAGTAAAAAGGCAGAGTGGCAATGTTTTACTGGGGATTTTAACCACAATTTTAATAAGAACTGGCCGTGCTATGATTAGCGCTTCCTAATCAAATGCAAAACATAACGCAGCAGGGTCTTTGAAATTTAAATCTTCTCTTTAGTAAATTGCTCTCTTAATGAGCGTTCAGAATGCAATAGATTGTGTATCCAATATTCATTAATGCTTTTCTAAATTCACTATTATTTGAGACAGACATCAGGGCACTGCGTCATAAGTAGAGTAGAGTGCTTCTTTCAAAAGAGGAATATTGATCCTTCCTATTTTGTTACCTCACATTTTTTCAGTTTTTTTCCAAACCTTTATTAAGCAGGGGTTTCAAAGCTAGGACACCAGATCTTCTCAACACATTTGTTTGATTATTAAACGATCTTTAGTAACATCTAAGGGTAGATGTCAAAAAGGACCTCTGTTAGTGCACTCACTGTGGTAGAATGGCCTTGTCCTAAAGGTACTCTGTAGGATGACCAGCATATCATCCAGTTGGTGGAAAGCATTGTATTTGATAGCTGGCAGCTTAGCCAACATTCTTATGTCCGCTGCAGCAATGACAAGCTAGTTCTCCAAATAGAGTGACTGCCTAAATAACTGTTAGTTAATAGTTGATATCTGCAATTTCATGACCTTGCCCAAATACTGCACTGAATAAAAGGGCACACTAGCAAGCAGAACAAATGCTGGGATATACAATGCATCCGGAAATTATTCACAGCGCATCACTTTTTCCACATTTTGTTATGTTACAGCCTTATTCCAAAATGGATTAAATTCATTTTTTTCCTCAGAATTCTACACACAACAACCCATAATGACAACATGAAAAAAGTTTACTTGAGGTTTTTGCAGATTTATTAAAAATAAAAAAATTGAGAAATCACATGTACATAAGTATTCACAGCCTTTGACATGAAGCTCAAAATTGAGCTCAGGTGCATCCTGTTTCCCCTGATCATCCTTGAGATGTTTCTGCAGCTTAATTGGAGTCCATCCACCTGTGGTAAATTCAGTTGATTGGACATGATTTGGAAAGGCACACACCTGTCTATATAAGGTCCCACAGTTGACAGTTCATGTCAGAGCACAAACCAAGCATGAAGTCAAAGGAATTATCTGTAGACCTCCGAGACAGGATTGTCTCGAGGCACAAATCTGGGGAAGGTTACAGAAAAATTTCTGCTGCTTTGAAGGTCCCAGTGAGCACAGTGACCTCCATCATCCGTAAGTGGAAGAAGTTTGAAACCACCAGGACTCTTCCTAGAGCTGGCCGGCCATCTAAACTGAGCGATCGGGGGAGAAGGGCCTTAGTCAGGGAGGTGACCAAGAACCCGATGGTCACTCTGTCAGAGCTCCAGAGGTCCTCTGTGGAGAGAGGAGAACCTTCCAGAAGAACAACCATCTCTGCAGCAATCCAACAATCAGGCCTGTATGGTAGAGTGGCCAGACAGAAGCCACTCCTTAGTAAAAGGCACATGGCAGCCCACCTGGAGTTTGCCAAAAGGCACCTGAAGGACTCTCAGACCGTGAGAAAGAAAATTCTCTGGTCTGATGAGACAAAGATTGAACTCTTTGGTGTGAATGCCAGGCGTCACATTTGGGGGAAACCTGGCACCATCCCTACAGTGAAGTATGGTGGTGGCAGTGTCATGCTCTGGGGATGTTTTTCAGTGGCAGGAACTCGGAGACCTGTCAGGATAAAGAGAAAGATGACTGCAGCAATGTACAGAGACACCCTGGATGAAAACCTGCTCCAGAGAGCTCTTGACCTCAGACTGGGGCGATGGTTCATCTTTCAGCAGGACAACGACCCTAAGCACACAGCCAAGATATCAAAGGAGTGGCTTCAGGACAACTCTGTGAATGTCCTTGAGTGGCCCAGCCAGAGCCCAGACTTGAATCCGATTGAACATCTCTGGAGAGGTCTTAAAATGGCTATGCACCGACACTTCCCATCCAACCTGATGGAGCTTGAGAGGTGCTGCAAAGAGGAATGGGCGAAACTGGCCAAGGATAGGTGTGCCAAGCTTGTGGCATCATATTCAAAAAGACTTGAGGCTGTAATATTGCTGCCAAAGGTGCATCAACAAAGTATTGAGCAAAGGCTGTGAATACTTATGTACATGGGATTTCTCACTTTTTTTATTTTTAATAAATTTGCAAAAACCTCAAACTTTTTTCACGTTGTCATTATGGGGTGTTGTGTGTAGAATTCTGAGGAAAAAAATGAATTTAATCCATTTTGGAATAAGGCTGTAACATAACAAAATGTGGAAAAAGTGATGCGCTGTGAATACTTTCCGGATGCACTGTATAACCCATGTCAAATGATTAAAGGTGCCTCAGTAAATACAGTCAACTCTGCATGGTCTTTTTTTGTTTAAATGGCTTTAGTGTATGCAGCCCAGTCCATATTCTGTCCATTTGCACCCCACACACTTACAACGTCTATTTGCGACTTGCTAGTAGGAGACTAAAGTAAGGAAAATCTTTTTCCTGTGTACCACTTATTCACCCTGAAAATGTGTCATATCTTCACGCTTTAAATCAGGCTTATTTTAAAACCTACATATATATGTTTGGTATCATTCTTTTCAGAACTTATCGAACTTTAATGTAATGTTGTTAGATTTTCAGATTCTTATTCCATTTTTTAAATTATAAACTAAAAAATATCAAGAACTCACATCCCACGAGACAAGACTTTGTGCCAACAAATTTAATCATGCCTGGGGCCGTAAATAAAAGACAAAGAGTAGATGAAAAAGACAGCTGCTGTACAGGCTTTTAAATGTCTGAAGCGCTGTGCGAGATGCAGATCACACGGCATGACAGCAGAAGCAAGCTGGCAGCTGATTGAGCAAATAGGAGGTAAAAAAATAAACTGCTGTGACGGGCGGCCAGGTCCCATACCCGGTCGGGACGCCCCTGCTGCATATGTTCCGAGGGTGCAATCATGGGCAACTCAATACCTCCCCCGGGACGCTTGGTGGCAGCCCCCCTGGCCGACGGTGATTCCCCAACCTTCCACAGGGCTCCATGGGAGATGGAGTCCTCCACAGCCTGGTTGGGAGCCGGGGTGGCCGCTAAGGGGTACTATCTGGATTTAACAGCCCAGCTGGATGAGTCCTCAGCCCCCCAAACCCCCCCCAGGAAGTGCAATTGGAACCAGGTGGTCAAACATCTGGAACATTTCTAGGTGGACTATAAAAGGGGACAGCCGCCACCACTCCAGAGCCAGAATCGGAAGGAAGAGGACGAGGTTGCCTGGGAGGAGTGGTGGTGCCAGAGAAAGAGTGTTTTGTTGGTCAGTGTTCAGTGTTTTTTTTGCCAAAGATTTTTTAAACCAAATCTTTGCATGTACAGATTTTTTAAACCATCTCTGTGATGGACATACAGCCTGTCCCGGGAATGTTTTCAGTGATTTTTCATATAGGGTACTATGTGACCCTGTTTTTCCCCCATTAACAAAATGTCTTCAATCCCATACTTTTAGCCTTTATATGTTACACTGTCTTTTATGCATATGTCCTAAGGCATCAAGATGGAGCAATAGAACAAACAGGATAGAGTTACAGTTTAAATCAATTGTATTACAGATAATATGCCCAAATTATTAAGCAAAACAATGTGAGTGACAAATATACCATTACGGCCTAAGCAGCAGTGCATCTTGTGTCCATAGACAGCTCTTGACTTATCTTAACTCTGATTTTGTCTTTGCTACCACATGGCCTTTGAATGGAGTATTGGAACAGGCCGCATGTCTGTCTCAGTATGACTGCCGAGATTGAGTTGTTTTCATCATAGAGAAATGGCAGGAAAGAGGGGTGATAGTTTCTTCATGGCCAGATGGTAAGGGAAAGAGAGAGAAGCAAAGTGACCAACGTATACCATTCCAATCACAAATCCTGGACCAATGAGTACAGGCAACGCCCTTGGTCTGTCCAATCCTAATTCACCCCCAATGACAAATACAGTAAGTCTACTTGTGTAGAATCACATTTAATTTCCAATCCTGCTTAGCCAAAACCCAGTCCTCCATGGAGGAAGGTAATATTCACTGTTTCTGTTTATTACCTCTCATCCACATGGTTTAAGAAATTGGAAAGGGGGAAAAGCCTGATTGTCCTCCAGAGTCATAAATATTTTCTTGTCCTCTCCAAGATTTCTTCCTGGGGTGATGGAGTGTAAAGTCCAACCCAATCACCTCTCTGATATTTGGAGTTCGTACACACTGAAACAATGCCTCCGAGATGTCTGCCAACCTGACACCCAACAGCAGCCTTTAATAGCTTTTTTTACCCTTGCATATGCTTAGTAGACATTATATCATTCAGTTATCACTAGATATCGCAACACACAGGGAAATAAAACACCAGCACAAGAACATAATAAATGAATGTTTCAGAAAACAGTTGCATTTGTGCAATCCTTAACTCTCTAAAGACAATTTCCCCTTGGGGATTAATACAGTATAATACAAAATACAAAATATTTTAATTTCTGACCATATTTCAAAACCATAACATGTGCCTTGTGTCCAATGCTGCCAGCATGAGCTGCAGCCTGTTACATTATCCTGTTTTTGTTAATTACTCAGAATTTTGCAAATATTTATTTGGCACTTGCTAATTTTTTCTGGGGTTTTGAAACCTGTAGTACTTAGCTTCACTTTTATTATTTACTTCTGTTTTGACTTGATATTTGTTATTTTATTTTACACAAATATTTAGTTTATACAGCAATGCCATTTTGTTTCTTCTATGAGTGCCACCATTTTGAGTACCTGTTTCTATGAAGTAGGTGTTTGTTGCTAAGGACACGCCCCCAGAAATCACATCACATGACGTCTTCTGTCCAATGCTGTTTAACCAGTGCCATGAAAGTCTCATTGTCTAAGTTTGTGAATTAATCCTTAAACCTTTTGACGTCACTTTTTATTTTGGTCCTTTTGGGTTAAACAAATTCTTGGCTGGGTTCCCTAAGGCTAAGCCTTGCCTTAAGGTAAAGATTTTATCTTTGATTTTGGTTCATGTACATACTGGGCTTTGTTACATGACAGTTTGATTCCTGGCTTTGACCCCTACTTGTCTTAAGGTAAAGATTTCATCTGCTGGTCCTTTATTCTCTATCTTTGGCCTTGTGGCCTGCCAGCACAGAAGCATCCAAGGAAGAACACAGCCCATGTAATGCTGATTAAACCGAACTTCACATCCAGCATTACAACAAGAAAATTGTTTCAAGTTAATAGAACCAGCAGTGATGCCAATCTGGAGTGAACAAAGCACTAAGCATGCCTGGCATTTAGACATGAGTGATGGTTGGAGCGGATGGTGATCAAGCACCTGCCCTTTTGTCTCCAATTTATCTCATGAAGTGATTGAAACTGTAACTTTATTTCTGTGCCTAAGCAGGATACTTGACACAAACTGTAAGTGAAACATTCACCATGCAGCTTGAGCATTAAAGTGGGGTCTTTGGTGTCCTTGGATTGAGTCTTTCTCATTTTTGGACTGTTCACATTTGTTTTTGCAATTGTTCATATTTTTCCTTGTGTGCTATTTTGTGTTTTGCTTTTTATTTGGTCATCGCCATTTTGTAATGATCTTTGCATGACCTCGTTTATATTTTTATTATAACGTGTTGTCTTTTTAAATGTTATTTAAACATTTATTTATTTTTGTTAGTCTTTGAATGTAAATTATTGCTTTTGGCCATTTCTTATGTGAAGAATTCAATTCTGACATTTAGTTTCATAATTAAACCCTGCTTTGTTGTGATTGATTTCTTTGTTTAATTTTTCTAGCACCTCATTGTAATGTCTGGATCAATTTTCATAATGTTTATAGGGTTTTTAAACCGGAGGGATTCAGTTTTGATATTTATTTTGTGAAGTCTTTCCAGAGAAAGAAACTTATTTTTACCATCATGCTGCAAAGTCATTTTGTGTGGGTATCACGATGGTCTGGCATCAAGGTTGATGTTTTCTGGGGCATTGGATCCCAGAGATCTCCAGGGTTGTACTATGTTTGATTTCGTTGGCATATCCATATAAATACCAGCATGTCTTTTATGCTGTCTCTGAGATTGGATAAACTAGTGAAAAATACTTGTAATTGTTTGTAAGTACTTTCCTGGTTTAAGATTTCTGAACTCTCGACTATGACTCTTGTTTCAAACTTGTTCTGATGAAAGATCAGCTTGATTCCTGGTTTTTGATCCTTGCATGTCTCTGCTTTTATGGTTTTCTCCTTGTCCTTTAACAAAATCACCTGTCTTTTAAACAGAACATGCTTGAATTTCTTTTTACAGCACCTTATATTGAAACGTATACAGTAACACCATGTAGCAACTTAAAGAAATATAATAATGATAATAGAAGGCTCAAAATAAAACATCATAGATAAGAAATCTTTTTCCTTTTTTGTGCATGCTATGGAATTTTTCTCTTCATTTGTGTGATCTGTTTTTCCTTTAAATTTCACAAATAAAATTAAAAATGAAGGTACCTTGACTGTGGAGTTTTTTTGTGAATGTATGGTACTAAATGCTTGAACCTTGACATCTCAATAGCTGAAGAACTTGCAGATACACCACTACAACTATAAATGTTGGGCATTTGCTGTACACGTGGGAAATTTGCCTTGTATACTGGACTTTTGCCATTTACACTAAACATTTGCCTTATAAGTGTCGGACATTCACCACGTAAGTTTGATAGTTGCTATTTTAGAGTGAAAAAAAACATAAAAAATGTTTTTTTTTCCTTTCTTCCAATTTAGAGGAAAATGACACAATAAAAAGGCTCTCATGATTTTAAAAGTTATGCAAAAGATCGAAAGATGGTCCTTGGGGAAGTTTTCAGAGGTTTTGAGCAGGCAGCAGGCTGCTGCTGTTCCATCTTAACTACTATGTTTTTATTGCTATACAATTATTTGTTTGAGCGTCATTCTTTTCCAAATTGGTGCTTTGGAAATCAGAAATATTTGTTTTTTTTATATTTTTAATGGCATTAATTCAATCTTCTTTCACTTACACTATATTACAATTATAATATATGAGTTATCCTTAATCACGCAGATTTTGAATTTGTCTTTTCTTGTTTTCCATCACTTAGTACATTCCTCCTCTCAGTAGTTGGAAAGTATGATCTATTCCTGATTAATAAAATATTTTTTTCTGGTATCTCATTTCTGCGGTGGGTTGGCACCCTGCCTGGGATTGGTTCCTGCCTTGTGCCCTGTGTTGTCTGGGATTGGCTCCAGCAGACCCCCGTGACCCTATGTTCGGATTCAGTGGGTTGGAAAATGGATGGATGGATGGTATCTCATTTTTTTCCATACTTTCATTTATTTCAAAGAGACCTGCTTTTGTAATCAGAACAAGGGGAGAGATAATTAAGAACCAATCATTCCACAGTGATAACCTTCCATTGTCTACTGCTCTGATGCTTTAAGCTCCTCATGAATTTTTTTTCTCTTTTAAATATTTACAAATGTGCTCAAGTACATTCACATACAAAGCACATCTTGTCACATTTACTTTGTTGTTGTTTTGAATCTGAGAGTCCCCAAGCACACAAGTCCCAAACATCCCTACAAATGTCCACTAGAGGGGGGAATACCACCAAAAACCCTGGCAAAAAACACAGAGGGCAACGCAGAACCTTTATAAATAAAAGGTTTATTTTTTAAAAGGCTCTGTTGAAAAGTGAAGATCTGAAGAGCTCAAAAGGCACAGCAGGGAATGCCTACAATGGCAAGCCAATCCAAAGAAAACAAATCCCAATCACAAATCCAAAGAACTGTCAAAAAACAGACAATGGGGGTCAAAAATCCAGAGGTACACAAAAACACAAGAAAGTGCTAGAATAACTCGCCAGCTCCCAAGCACATTCGAATGAATCATAAAGTAGTGTAGGTTTGCCCTCACCTTTATAGGGCTGAAAGTTGTCCCTTTTGGTGATAGGCAGGTGACTTCACCTCTTGGTGAACCACCTACAAAGCAAATGGTACAGAGGACAAGATGCTTAAACCTAAGGAAACAACCAATCAACAATGCAAACATTAACAAAGGAATTAGAAATAAGCTAAAAAGACATAAGTATGGCATCTGAGCCCCAACCAGGAGAGGAACCCTAGCTGAAGTACAACAGTTGTACAGTGAAAATGGCCACAAGATGTTGATAGAAATGTCTAGATTTCTTTGTAAATTGGTTTCACAAATAAGATACTAAGTAATTTAAAAGACAAGCAGTATCTATAACCAGAAGTGGAAAAAAAATACTTAGGTCAGTCTTATACACAAAATACATTTTTTTAATTTTACCTTAAATATCTGCACACTGCACCCTGAGCATGACCGCTGAGAGTGTCCATTCAGTTATTATCAAACCCACGTCTCTTTGATCTCTAGGCATCAGTTCACTATTCACTATTCATATTCACCTGAAACACATACATATCTTTGGGATGCGAAAGCTGCACACAAACTCTACGCACTCAATGGTCAGGCCAGAATTTGAAGTCTAGAGCTGGGAAACTTATCACACAACCACCATGTTGCTGTCATTTACTGTTCTTGTTTCATTTTTGTACAATTGGCATGCAATAAAGTTGCGCTAGTTAAGTACAGTAGTCAGGTTCTGTGACCTGGTTGTGCTTTTTGTGACAGTCCTGTCTGTGTGCATGTTCTCTCTGTGTCCATGTTGCTTATTCACATACTAAACACATACATATTCAGTTTATATCTCAAAATGAGTGAGTGTTGGTGTCTGTGTAAGTGTAAGTGTGCTGCTATACAATTTTGGATTGGTTCTTATCTTCTTGTCTTAGTATTTTTGTGCCTGATCCCGGTATTATAACCTCCAGCTCCACAATTCTTTATTGGTTTTAAATATTTAAAGAGATCAAAATATCCACATATGTTGAAGAGGACAATGGATGATATGAGGGTATAGTGCTTATCAATGAAAAATCTAAAAGAAATAGACAGAAAGAGAAAGGTGGGGAAACACATTTGGGAAATGAAAAGCTTCCTTCAGAATTTGCCCAGGTGACTGACTATTTGAAATGTATGCTTGGTGTACCCAGAGGCAAAAAAGATGCCACAGTGAGGCAAGGAGACCTCCAGACCCAAAGGGCCTCCTCGTCAGACCTCCACAGAACTAGCAACAAGAATATATATTTCATTTTTGAGAACAGAACACATATTTGTTCATTTTTAGGTTAAACAAAACAATGAAAAGCTGACGGGTGGACACAGTAATGCAAAAGTTAGCACTAGCAGACAATGAAGACCTGCATCATTATAAAAAAAAGAAAATAACTAAGCACTGCTTAAAACAAGCAGTTAGCACAACAAGCCTTTGTCATAACATTTATGCTTAAATCATCAATGGATAATAGATCTGACAAAATGCTAACACTGAGTGTCATAATGGGAGATTAATGAATGTCAAGTGAGCTCAATAGAAGAGGTTTCTTCTCTTTGTGCTCCTTGGCCACCTTTTCCTGCTGTAGATGGCCGTGGGCCTGTTAATAAAGATGTGCAGAGCAACCTGACACAGGCAGAAATGACAGTATGCAACATCTGAGTAGAAATAAGTAAAGAATAATATTGGGTTCTGAAAATGTTTCATGCTTTAACACCACAGCAGTTTTCCCCTGAATTGCAACAAACAAGCCAGGCACAGTATGGGTTTCGTTTAATTTGATATCCGAGATATCATTTGTTTGAAGAGCTGCTGACTTCAGCAGAGACGCAGGTGAATTTGAAATACGATGGAACACAATTTAGTGTTTTTACAAAAAAAATAGTATTAAATGCCAGAAACTGTCACTGATTTCTTAGAATCCCATTAATATGTCTTTCGATTTGTTTACTGTTTTCTTTCTTTTTTTCACTGTAGTTTTTATTATTATTAATAGTTATGACCAAGTTGAACATGTACTGATTTGATATGTTGTGTAATTGTCATTTCTGTCATTTCAGATTGTTATTTTTGTTCATGAACACCACTGTGTTGTAGCTAGCAAACTGTGCCATTGTTAAATCACCGCCTACAATGTTGCATTTGATATTTGACTCCGAAAAAAGTATTTTTTCATACTTATGTGACTCGGATCTAATATTTTTGGACTACTGTAATTTGCAAAAAAGATATGGAATCAGAACTTTTCAAAAAGCATTTACCCTACTGTCATAACGACTATTTTGCATCCAGATCATCCTATTGCACTCTTTCCAGTCCTTTTGGGCCACTTAATAATAATAATAATAATAATAATAGTAGTAGTAGTTATTTACATACATTTATATAGCACTTTTCTCGCTACTCAAAGTGCTTAGACAGAGATTAACATCTTCAATCACCACCAATGTGTAGCACCCACCTAGATGAAGCAATGGCAGCCATTAATGCACCAGTACACTCACCACACATTAGCTATTAGACGTTGAAGGGGTGAGAGAGTTAGCCAGTTAGTTAGAGACAGGGGATGATTAGGGGGCCAGAATGAGAGGAGCCAGGACATTGGGATACACCCTACTTTTCTCGAAAGATTCCCAAGGAGTTTTAATGACCACAGAGAGTCAGGACCTACGGTTTTTACGTCTCATCTGAAGGACGCCACCATATTTATAGCACAGTGTTCCTGTAACTGCACTGGGGCATTGGGATCCACAAACAGACCACAGGGTACGCTCCTCCTGCTGGTCTCACCATCACTTATTTCTATGTACAGCACTGATCTTTTGTCTCCCGTTTCTCTTCCTTGTCATCACAAGCTTATGAATTCAGAGACATTGTGCACTGAAACAGTGGAAAGTAGAGCAGCAACCAACATCTGACTGAGAAAATTGTATTATTCATTTTGTGCACGTGTAGCACATTCAGAATAGACATCTGTACTCATATCAGATTTGGATTAGTCACAAAATTAATCTGAATGATCAAAAGAAAAAGTCCAATACAAGATGAATAGCAGGCTAGAGTCACTTTTAGTTGCATCATAAAAGATTTCACTTCTTCAGACAAAGGCTATTTTATGTTCAACGATAGCACCAAAAAAAATTTAATTGTGTGAAACTACTAAATATGGGAACTCTAAATGGGGGGTTTCATTGCAAATGTTTTTTCCAGGAGGGGTCCCTACCTCCACTATTATGAGAGGTGGCACGAATGTTGTGCTACATAAGTGGGTGTACCTGATGCCATGGGTGTTTATTTTGTATTATTCACTTGAAGAAAATAAAATGAATGCCTTTTCTGCGTGAAAGCTCCAGTCCAAAAGCTTATGTTGTTTCCTAAAGAGTGCCAGAGAAGACGGGAGGCCAATCCTTAATTAGAGGGGATGCTCTCAAACTGTACTACGTCTACAGTTGATCTACAATGGCTCTATTAATAGAACGGGTAATCTTGTTTTTCCCACACATTCTTTTTTCAGCTGTTATCAAAATTCAACAGAGCTCAACAAATTGGTTCTTTAATTTAAGCTGTTACCTTTGCAAGAGTATGAGTATTTAAAGCATGACTCTTTTACTTAAATATGAAACTTTTGCAGTGTAATTTGAAATAATTTTACTTATGCCTATTTGGATCTGTGCACACCTGATAGAAAGAGTGGAGACAGTAAACTAATCATTACAAGAAGTGGAAATGACAGAAAAAAATCTTTTTTATACTAAACATTCTGTTTCCTGCGTATAAAATATAAGCATTGCTTCTACTCAGTTTAGCAGTATGGTTTATGCTGTATACTATAAATAAATAATTACCAGATTAATAAACAAATCAGGCTTTACATATGCATCACTGGACAAAAAATGCATATACAGTCAGGTCCATAAGATAGATAGATAGATAGATAGATAGATAGATAGATAGATAGATAGATAGATAGATAGATAGATAGATAGATAGATAGATAGATAGATAGATAGATAGATAGATAGATAGATAGATAGATACTTTATTAATCCCAAGGGGAAATTCACATACTCCAGCAGCACCTTACTGATACAAAAAACAATATTAAATTAAAGATTGATAATAATGCAGGTAAAAACAGACAATAACTTTATATAATGTTAACGTTTACCCCGCCGGGTGGAATTGAAGAATCGCATAGTTTGGGGGAGGAACGATCTCCTCAGTCTTTCAGTGTAGCAGGACAGTGACAGCAGTCTGTCGCTGAAGCTGCTCCTCTGTCTAGAGATGACACTGCTTAGTGGATGCAGTGGATTTTTCATAAGATGTCAAACTGTCCACCTCCATGCCAACAATAGAGCCTGCCTTCCTCACCAGTTTGTCCAGGCGTGAGGCGTCTTTCTTCTTAATGCTGCCTCCCCAGCACACCACCGCGTAGAAGAGGGCGCTCGCCACAACCGTCTGATAGAACATCTGCAGCATTTTATTGCAGATGTTGAAGGACGCCAGCCTTCTAAGGAAGTATAACCGGCTCTGTCCTTTCTTACACAGAGCATCAGTATTGGCAGTCCAGTCTAATTTATCATCCAGCTGCACTCCCAGGTATTTATAGTAAGTATTCATAAGTATCTGGACTGTGACACCGTTTTCATGATTTTGGCTCTGTGCGCCATCACAATGGACTTGAAACAAAGCGATCAAGATGTGACTGAAGTACAGCCTTTCAGCTTTAAGTCAAGAGGTTTAACAAAAATATTGTATGAGGTGTTTAGAAAAGGCAGACATTTTTATACATGGCTCAGAAGTGTTTGGACAAACTAACATAATCATATATATAATGATAATTTTCAATATTTCATTGAAAATCCTTTACAGTCAATGAGTGCCTGAAGTCTGGAACCCATGGCCATCTCCAAGTGCCGGGTTTCCACCCTACTCGTGCATTTCCAGGCCTTTACTGCATCTGTCTCCAGTTGCTGCTTGTTCGTCGTACTTTCTGCCATCAATTTTGTCTTCAGTAAGTAAAATGCATGTCCAATTGGGTTGAGGTCAGTTGACTGAATTGGCTATTGAGGAATTTTCCACTTCTTTGCCTTGAAAAGCACTTGGTTTGCTTTCACAGTATGTTTTAGCCCATTGTCCATCTGTGCTGTGAAATGTCATCCTATCAGTTTTGTAGCATTTAGCCGAATCTGATCAGACAGTATAGCCCTGTACACTTCAGAATTCATCCTGCTACTTATGTTAGCATTCATATCATCACTAAACACTAACAATTAACTTCCATTCGCAGCCATGCATGATCATACCATAACTCCACCATCTGGTATTCATCGGATTACGAGTCATTTCTTCTCTTCTCCATACCCTTCTCTTTCCATCATTCTGGTGTATATTGATCTTTGTTTCCTTTGTCCAAAGAAAACTGTTCTAGAACTGAACAAGCTTTTAAAAATGTTTTCTGGCAAAGTCTAGACTGTTCTTCCTATACTTGAAG